>NW_001889898.1:491126-548376 GCF_000143565.1 Laccaria bicolor S238N-H82
TTTTGAACAATGTCCAAGCTGGAAATATAAATCTATTATTCTGGGTAAGAAACAATTTAGCTTTATATAATTAGACATGAAACAAATACCTCATAATTGCATATTCAATTGACAGAGATATATTATTTTTCTGCACTGTAAGAAACAGCTGTAAAATTGTATCATCTGAGAGAGTAGCTGCTGTCTTCCTCAGCAGTTCACTGCAGTCACTTGTGGAATGTTGCATGTCTGTTAAATGCAATTAATTTGTAGACTATAAATAAATGAATTTGCCACACCTCGAAAATACACATGTTCCCTGGGGGGGTACTGTTGCATATAGAGTTGCTGACCAAAACTGTTTTGAAACCTGGCAATTGATTCCTCTGGAGCTTTTATTACAGCATCTTCAATACTCATTCCACCATTAACCAATTGTTTTATTGTTTGGTCATCAAGCATGTCTGCTTTTGTAAACAAGACAATAACAGGAACTGCACACAAAATGAAAATGTTACATTCAAGAGATTATCAATAGTTTACACACCTCTACCAGTCCCTGACTGATCAAAGAAATTTAACTCTGCTCTTGTAATTGGTCTGGCTTCATCATTGATTGGGATGCAGTACCTATACAGGATGTATTCAGATGCACTTTAATGTTAATGCTCAGTCACTTACCAAATTACATGCAGATGATCCCTGATGTTTTTTTTGGTTGAACATTTTTGTATAAAGTTCTTAACTTTATCCAGCTCAGATGTTCTGCCTGCTTCGAAGCCATGTGAGTCATGAAAGACAAATTCCCTATTACTCTCGAATATCATTTCATTCTCAATGTCATGCTCCCCTCTCTGCCACACCTTCAGTAAAAATAATAGGACTGTAAATCCACATACCCATGCAGTTGCATTGAGCTCGGACAAGTCAATCTATCCACATCAATAATGATAGATGATGATGTCTAGGACTCTAGAACATGGAATACCTCATGACCCTCCCGATTGAAAATTTTCGGCTGTTCTGTTGCATTGCAAACTCGCTGGAGGATGGTTGTCTTTCCCGCATTGGCGCGGCCAATGATAAGGACACGATAATGCTTGATGAGCGCTCGAACATTTCGCGCTCGTCTTCGTTGTCTTTCTACTTCTTGGAAATCGGTATTGGAAAGAGACATTTGTCGCCCGGATGCCTGAGATGGTGGAAGTGGTGAAGAATCAAGATAAGCGCAGCGGTGGGCAGTGTATTGTTTGCTTATGCTGGGTCAGCCACAGGTGTGACGTCACTTGAGCGTAACCATCGTTCACTTCTGGCCTCGCCGTTGATACAGCTTTATTCTCATAGGGATTTCCAATATGTACACACATCGTTGACTGCTCAACTGAGCTTTTCAAGCCTCAATCTGACCACGACGATCGTGAAAGCATGCTTTGACCCAACGGCGAGGGAGAGGGAAGTACAAATTTAAACTCCAGGTTAACTTTTCCACAGTCCAGGTGAATGCTCCTTCGAGTCGCCATTCAAGCTCCAGCAATGGCGTGAGTTCGCCACAGACTAATCTCTACGGCAGCGGGCTTCTTTCCACGACACCATTTTCCTTCATTGAGACTCGAATTACGGTAGCTGAAAACCTAGAAGGTTGAAAGTGGCTCTGATACTCAAGGCGCGAACTGAAATGGAAAAGCGTCATTGTCAACTGGAGTACTACATATCCGATGTAATGTCCGAGTCGGGCCAACACCTCGAGGCCCCAAGTTGAGTCGGGATGAGGAGTTTTCATGGTACTCTGATAGTGAGGTTGGTGGATTGACTCGACCGTAAAGGAAACGGAAAACGGGCTATGATACGCGCGCTGAGTCTTCTCGGTCACAGCCTACTCAAGGAAGGGTAGTTGTCTGTCGGATTTTATCGAGCAAATAACTAACCTGTAGCTTGGATACGGTGACTTGTAATCCGACCGTCGACTACGTGTTTTTCTGGAAGACCAACGAAAAGCAGTGAGTGCGATATTTTCCGTTTGTATGGGAAGGGATGTTGATGGGAATGATAGTGGTTGGGCATCGCAATGGTACCCATCACCTTTCACCGTAAAAGTGAAGCTTGAAGAGGAAGGCGAGGAGGAGGTGACGTTTGCCTCTGCCGAGCACTGGATGATGGTTCAAAAAGCGTTGCTGTTTGGCGACTATGGCAAGGCGCGTGAGATCTTGGGTGTAGAGGGGGTATCGTCGAGCGACATGGCGCACGTCAAAGCGCTAGGTCGGCAAGTGAGCGGGTTCGACGAGAAAAGTGGGTAGATGCGCGGCAGGACATTGTGCTTCAAGGGAACATGCACAAATTCGAGCAAAACGGCGAGTTGCTTGAGAAATTGATGGATACGGGGGATAAGAAGATTGTAGAAGCGAGTCCTAGAGATCGGATATGGGGTATTGGCTTTGGCGAGAAGAACGCGTTGAATCAACGGGAACGGTGGGGATTTAATTTATTGGGAATTGCATTGGAGGAGACGAGGAGGAAATTAAATAAGGAAAGCGTGGGAAAGGAGGGGCATGAAGCGTAAAATGTAAAATAGAAACAGAAATCATCATCATCATCTCAACAAATGCTGCACACGCAGCCACTCTCATACGCTCAGCGCGCAAAGAACGCTCAGAACAAGTCAAATCATGGCGACGACAGTCCACCCACTTCACCCACTTTGGCTGTCAAAGCTCTCTCCATCGTCGCCGCTCAGAAGGACACGACCATCGTGAACTTTTGGAGTCAAAGGAAAGAGAAGATGGCGGCGGCGGCTGCAGCTGCTGCAACCCATCCTCATCCTCAGCGAACAACAACAAAAGACCGTTCCATCACGCGACAACACCACCACCAACGGCGTCGATACGAATAGCTGGCCAGAGGTCGGCAAGGTTCTCGAATCTGCGAGTGGCACGACGACGGATGAACAACAGGAAAGGGAGAAGGAAAACGTGTCACATACCCCAAGGAAAAGTACTTCATTTTGCTTTCCTATCGATCGTTCTCTCGTAATAACTTGAAAATCCACAACAGCGAAATGGGTTCCTATACCCCCAGAAGAGCTCCAAGCAACTGCAGACGCACTCCGAGTAAAATCAGCAAAATCTTCTCGCTCCAATTCACGGAGTAACAATAAACGAAACACCACCAACGCCAATGCGAATGGATCAACCCAGAACCAATCAGGGCGCCAATCGACGCCAGCAAGCACATCTCACTCACGCGTGAACAGCCGCTCTGCGAGCGTCCATTCCAGTCCTCACTTGTTTGCTCGTGGTCGGCGATTGCCTGATGATCAGGATCACTCCGTCCCTCCCGTACCGACTCTCAATGGAACTAATGCAAACGGTGGTGGTATGAAAGCGATAACAACAACGAAAGATGACGCGTATAGACCGTATCAACCACAGCCTTACCTACCCTCCCCTATCACTATCACGAGGAACACATCAACGGACTCACCGACGTACCCGTACCCGCACCCGAATTACCCTGCGTTTGAGTATCCTTCAGCTGGCTCTTCGCATCACCCGCTATCAGCGATGCCTGCGCCACAGACGATGCCGGTCCCGCAACCTTATTGGTTCCATCCCAATCCATCTTCGGGGCAACATAGTCCGAATTACCCACCACATAAGCAAGCACAAGGGATGTATTCTATGCCTCAGCCTGTTGTACATCACCATGCAAGCGGGAGGAAACCACCTGAACAAGCAGCGCCTGTCGTTGTGTACGGGTACGATGTTTCAACACCTGGGAATGGGAAGAAGGCGATGAGAGGGGCGGGTCCGGTGGTGTTTGGTTCGATTGCGAGTGCGCAAGAGGTTACGCCCAGTCCGAGTCCTGGACCTTCTATGCCTGTGCCTGTGAATGTGCCTGTACCTGTGAATGGGGGGTTGGCGATTGATGAGTTGGGTGTTAGGAGGATAACGACGAGGCATGGTGGTGTTGAGCAAAGGGGTGTATTGAATGGCGTGGGCAAGTGGGAGTTTGGGACTACGGGGTTGACGGCAACGGGGTTGGATGATCATCAGCTCGAGGACACCAAGCCACTCAAAACAAACACGAACACGAACACGAACGGGTTGGTGGAGAGTAAACCCTCCTCGGGGTCTGTATCACCCCTCGTTGGACTTGGAGGAGGGTTGGACGCGTTTTCGGTTAAAGATTTTGGGTTTGGGTTTGGGTCTAGGAGGGCGAATGTTAGTGGGGCGAACGAGGATGAAGGCGGGCAAGAGGAAGGGCAAGAAGGGGAAGGAGAAGAAGGGGAACGGGAGAGGTTGGTTAAGGAGCAGGAGAGGTTGGTTAGAGCTGCCAAAGCCAAGATGGCTGAATTGGAATTGGGGAGTGGGATGCAGAGGACGGAGGGTGAGGAACCGTTGGTTGTTCCTCAGGATGATAATGTTGCTGTTGTCCACTCTGTGGGTGGACGACCGAGACGAGGGTCTTATGCTGGTGGAGGGTATACCCACTCAGATCGTGGTGCGCGGAGAGGAGGAGGTGGACGTGGGGCATATCGAGGAGGACAAGCGGGAGTGTACCCACGAGGAGGAGCGTACAACTCTTCCTCTACTTCTCGTGGTGGTCGGTATTCACATCATCACCACCACCAACACCACCACCAACAATATCCACAACAAGCCCCATTCAACCTTTCCCCACCACCGCATTTCCAGCCCATCGAGCCTCTGCAAGTTTCGGTGCTTGCGCCTGCTACGTCTGGAACGACGTATTTCCCGCCGCCTCCGCCTCATCCTCATCAGAGGTATGGGTTTGAAGCTGCAGCGGCGGCGTATCAGGGGTTGTTTCCAACTCCTCCCCATTCTGCTCATGGTGTTCATGCTCAAGTACAACAGGTACAGGGAATGGTGCCCCCGCCGATGCCGGTGCCGTTGTCGATCTTGTCGTTCCCGCTTGATCCGACGAGGTATTACCTCCTTGGACAGCTGGAGTATTATTTGAGTCCCCAGAATATGGCGCAGGATTTCTTTTTGAGACAACGGGTGGGTGTTGAGTTTTGCTTTTTTATATTTGTGTGGTTTTTGTTCACTTCCTTCTGTTTTTTTTTCTTTCTTTCTCTGTTCGCGACAACGGGTGAAATTTACGCTTTTTTGAAGAACTTTTTTTTTTTTTTCGATTGTTGTTACGTTCCCGTTTTATTCATTTTCTCACTTCCATTTCTTTTCCTCTGCCTTTTCTCTTTCTCCTCGTTTCTCTGTTCGTCTCTTCGCCCTGCGTTCCTTCTTCTTTTTCTCTACTCTATAATCACACAACTAACAAAAACATTGCACACAGATGGACTCGAAAGGATGGATACCAATCCAACTTCTCGCCTCATTCAACCGTGTCAGGCAGTTGACGCTGGACATTACACTTGTCCGAGACGTTCTCCTTCTTTCTAGCGTTGCACAGGTGCATCAAAGCGGGGATTGGGTACGTATGGGGGGATGGGAGAGTTTTGTGTTGCCGGATGCGAAGAGGAGCGATGTGGATTCAAATGACTCAGAGGCGGTTGCGGTTAGGAATCAGGTGGTGGTCCAGGAGGGCGGATTTACGGAGGAGTTTGTGGTGGGTGAGCCCGCGGTGACGACGCTTTCAGGGGCGGACGCGCTTGTAAAGGGCGAACCTGGACGACAGGTGGAGGAAGGGTCGAGTCGGCAAAGTGCGGGGGAAGGGGGTGGCGTTCGGGATACTCCTCCTGACGTTTGTGGGGAAGAAGCTTTGGAGGTGACCGAGGGAACCGGGAAAGGACCAAGAAATGTAAACGGGGGTTCTCCGCAGCCTGGCTACGAAGAAGTAGAAGAGGAACTTGAGGAGGAGGAAGAGGAAGAAGAAGAAGAAGAAGACGTCGTCTTCGTGATGGGGGAGGAAGCTGTAGCTGTAGCTGGGACGTGGTCCCCTGAACGGATTGCTTCATGAAGAAGCGATTCTATTCTCCCTTCCGGAGAAAAGTTATCTTGACTGACGCCTCCCGCTAGAAACCCAACTTCTTGGACGACTGGCTCCCATTCCTCAACTAGAACCAACCCAACTCAACTCTCTTCTTGGACGCGCTGCCGCACACATGCGTGCAAGATATATTTTTATATATTCAAGAACAACTCAACCGTTGCAAGTTGCTGCTCTACATATATCCCTCGCCCACGCTGGCGTTTGTCTGCTCTTCTCTTTTTTATCTTGGGCCTATCGCGGTTCATGACCTCGCTCGACCTTTGTATCATACACGTTCATAAACCTAGCTGACAGCACAACCTGTCTGGCGCTCGCCCTCATGGACACTCTTGCCTGGTCCCCAGGACGGTCGCAACTTGTCTTGTCCTCAACCAGGATAACCCACTCACTCTGCAACTTATATCCCGACTAATGAATGAATGATGCTTCGGCTCATCTCTTCCTCCTCTTTCCATCCCGTCCCATCCCATTCACTTTGTTGTTGTTGTTGTTCTTTAACGCGTACATCTCTGTGCATCCTCCCCCTCATCGTATTTCCATTTACACTGTCGTTTTATTATCCCTATACATGTTGGCTGCGTTGTAGTATAAAGTCACTCTCACATTTTGTGTTCATTGTTCATTGCATTTTTTGTCTCCTGCTCCACCCATCCATCATCCCCTTTCAACATACCACGTACAGCTTTTTCTTGTTGCTTGATGGAACTCTTCTCTGTTGCTTACTTGTGTGTGATCCACGCTTCACGGTGCTAAACGTGTTCTGTGTGACCAATGGTATCGGTGTAGAAGTTGGCGCTTTGAAATTGTGCTCCACGCTTCACGGTGCTAAACGTGCTCCGAGTCTGTGTGATCAGTGGTATCGGTGTAAAAGTTGGTTCTTTGGAATTGGTGTCGAACGCCAAGTTGTTGCTTCAACAACCAACCATGGAGACAAGAAGAAAAAAAGTCAAACAACTGGACTCTGAACGGCGAACGTGTTTCAAAGAGTAATTTGAAAAGCGTTTAGACAAAGCTGTTGCGTCATCCCAACGTCGTCCTTGATCTTGACTTGATCTTGACTGTGAGATATCCCGACATCGGGCCGTAATATTCGTCGGTTGCTTTCTTGTCCGAGCTTGATAGGACTTCAAATTGTTTATTTCCGGGCTCCACAATGCTATGTAGCGCTTACCTGAACTGCGTTTGACCGCTGATGGTCTGATGTACCGCCGTACATGTGAGAATGTGGTCTCCTTGAATCTGGCGCAAATTTGTACTTTGTTAACCACGAAAGAGTCAAACAATCGGACCGTATCCTTGCAACATGACAGATGATAAGGCGCATTTCGCATCCAGTTGACGATATCACCAACGCCCAAACGTGTGTAAGAATAGCTCTTCAATCTTGATGACGGACTTGGCGGCTTTTGAGTACAAAAAATCGGAACCGACGAGAGGGGCCACCGATATTATATCGGAGGCAAATTTACATCTTGAGAGCGCGGACTGGAAGGAGTGGGTGTAGTTCGACGCTTTTACGCTGCTCTGGGCGTGGCTTCAAATCAATTGGGACTTGAAGCGGATACTGCTCGAGGGGGATCGGTCATAAGACCTTGGACCTCAGAGGGTACCTTCCAGACGGGGATACCAGTGAATCAAAGTGACGCCTCTGAGTCGAACCAGGTAGTAGACGTCCTGGGAGAAGCTTCGGAAGAAAGAGCATCCCATTAATTAGGGATGACACGGCTGCCAGTGCAGAGAACCCAGAGCTGGCCCAGAGTACACTGCGCTGATACGAAGTTTTTCGATCAAGACCCCGAGGCGATGAAGGTAGACCTGATGGTACGAGACAATCGGAAATCGCGTCACAAAGCTGAGGAGAAGCATTTATAAACAACAGCGTGCCCAAGAGGTTTCTAGGAGCCAAGAGGAATGATCAGTCTAATAAAGTCTTTCAAGAAAGCAAGAATACCTTGCTTTCCATGACTAGCTTGGCACGGACTAAGTATGTTCCTCGCCTGCAGGTGCTTTCGTCTGTGTCGCCAGCTATGTGATTGATAGGTTGTTAGCCGCCGTGAACACTGCTGCGAGGGGATCGATACTTATGTACCTCTTTCTGTGTTTTCAAGTTCACTCAAAAAAGGGATTTGGATCCGAAAACGTTTTGAGAAGTCGCGTGCGTGATCGACGTCGACGTCCTCTCCACGTTTTCTGTCATGCTTTTTTCATATCGTTCGCTGGTCTCCGCCTGGCATTACCAAGCGCTACGCTCATCTACGCTCATCCAGAGATGCCGAGCGCCTTTGTCGTTTGATCATCAATCTCAAACTCTCCATCACTTGACCCCAGCCATAATATTGGTTATCAGTTGCCAATACCAGATCACCGAAAATCTTTGACAGAGCAGTCGTTTTCGCGAAAGGTGGGCTGCCGCGCTGCGTCTTGCCAGGCCCAGGCAAGGCCCGGGAGGAATGCGCGTACCTTTCATCAAGGAAGATATGTGGTCCTGCCCCTCATGATCACGATTATGACGAATGCTAGCGAATCGTTTCGTTTTTTATCTGGCTTGCCAGGGTTGCTATGCCCCATAAAGCCACCGTCAAACTTGATCGAACCCCAGGAAGAGGTTGCGAAGGATAAAAAAAACACGGTCCAAAAACTAATTTACACGAAACTCCCAACGAAGCAGGGACGGCGCTACCCATGAGAATTTCTGGTCGATGCGGAAATCTATATCTATAGACCACTGGTGTCCGGCTTGAGGTCAAATCCCCTTTCCTCTGTCTCCCCTTTGGCCCACCCTAGAACACCCATCCTTCACCGCACTGACATGCTCGTGCCAAGAAAGAGCTCTGTCCCTCAATGGCCCCCAGCTCCGCCCCATGACGAAACCGACGACCAGCGGAAGGAGCGATTAAAAAAAGAGGCGGAGGCAAAACGCAAGAGTGATCAAATTGATCGAGTTTTAGGGGCGGAGCGTGAACGACAGAAAAAGGTGGCGAAAGCAAAGATATTATTACTAGGTGCGCGCTGCGCGCTCACCTCAAATCGACCGTCCTAACTCCTGACTTGAAAACGCCTCTAGGTCAAGCGGAGTCAGGAAAATCCACGGTCCTCAAAAATTTCGAGCTACATTTCGCGCCAAAGGCATTCGAAGCAGAGGTTCGTTGACACTTACACCTCAACTTCCAACGATTTCATATCTAACGCTCGCACCAAGGCCGAGGTGTGGCGCCCCGTTATACACCTGAACCTCGTCCGATCCGTCAATTTTATCCTCAACTTCTTAGCGGGCAGGTTCTCCGGACTTCGCGATTCCGCTCTTGTGACACAAGAGCATCAGCATGCCTATGGTACAATGACGGCCGAGCTTCGCAAACTCTGCATTCGATTAGCTCCTCTCCGACAGGTCGAAGAAAGCCTATGCAAGACGCTTTCTGGATCATCCGACAACAGGCAGGGATACAACCCAGCAAAGGCCCCTGAAGTTTCTATTCCTTCAGGAAGCGGTTGGAAGAAGACACTGGCTGGTGGGCGATCAGAAGAGTCGAATGTTTCTCGAGTGGGGGCGTCGGACGATGGCCGAAACCGCCGGATTTTAGCTGCGTGCGGCGAGGATATCGCAAGATTGTGGAACGATCCAACGGTTCAGCAGTCGTTGCGTTCGGCGGACATTGCTCTTGAAGAGCAACCGGGGTTGTAAGTCGTCCATCCGTTATCTTTGAGAACGATGGCTCTTTTTGACAGGCTTGATCAGCTTTCTGGATCAAGCTGAGCGAATCACGGAGGAAGAATACAAGCCAAAGCCAGGTTTGTAGATATCCTTTCAGACGTGTACAATCAATTTAACGTTGTTCCTAGAGGACGTTTTGAAAGCCAGAGTGATCACCACTGGTCCAGAAGAACACGTAATTCGTGCCGAGGCAGCCAACGAGAATGCAAGAGAATGGACAATCTACGACATTGGTGGACATCGAAGTCAGCGAGGTGAGAATTGTCCTAAAACTAGGTCTTGGTATCGAGTCCTCACCCGCTTTCTTTGAAGCTGCTTGGGCTCAGTTCTTTGACGATGGTATTCATATCTCCCATTCAGAAAGGCCTAAATTAAAGGAAAGATGTAGTCAACATTGTCATTTTTCTTGCCCCGATGTCCGGGTTCAATCAAGTTCTCGCCGAAGATGAGAGCGTCAATCGACTGGTAGGTCCTTTTCCCTTGAGCTACTTTTCTAAACACTGATCTTTTCCTTGGGACATAGACGGACTCCTTGAGGCTCTGGCAAGAAATATGTAGCAACAAGATTCTAGCCTCAGTCGAATTTGTGATATTCCTCAACAAGCTCGACATTTTGGAGTCAAAACTCAAATCGGGTGTTCAATTTTCACAATTCGTCACATCATACGTCGACAAACCAAACGAGACGAAACCCGTCGCAAGATGTGGGTCACCAAAGTGGCCGTTTTGTGCTGTGTCATTCATCATCATTCCAGATCTGCTTGATGTTTTCGTTGGGATCCATCAACAACATTCACCAAAACGGAGGAAGGTCCACCCTCATCTAACCTGTGCAGTCGTATGTACCTTGGATCTCCTCGACTACTTGTTTGCTGACAACCATCTTAACTCCAAACAGGACACCCGCGCCACGTCGACGGTCATAACCCGCAGTATGTGATGCTGTTAGATTACATTGACCATTTGCTGATTTTGTCTTGCTTCAGTACGAGAAATGATACTCGTGAAACTGCTAGCCACCACGAATATATTGTAACACTCCCGGTGACCTGTACGACTATCCCCTGTAACTTATTTCCCTCCCATTGCGACGACCCCCTTAATGACATACTCCTGCACTGTTGTATTCCTTCACCTTGTTTCGTATCATTGCATGCTCCCCTCCCTTTGCGAAAAGTTGATACTAAACATTCTTTTGTAATTAGTAATTTCGTATTCAAATATCAATGATATCATCATCATCAAGGGAATATTCCTCAAATTTCAAGAGGCCAGGGCTGGATGGGGACCTCTCATCCGCCATTCGGAACTCAGGGAGTAAATTGGCCAAAAATTAGCCGCGTTGTGTCACGATGACGTGACGCCATAAATAAGGTTGAAGCTCGAATCTCCACTCTTGCTCCCAACACTATACCATGGTCAGAACCGCAGACGTCGTCCTCATTATTGTGAGTATCGTGGCGATGCCCGCCGCATGAACTATTATCATATTGTAACCCTCAGGTCGCAATCCTCTTTCCGCCGGCCGCCGTAGGCTTCCTTACTGGGTGCAGCTGTGATCTCCTTATCAACATTGCCCTAACCATGTGCGTATTACAACCCTGGTAGTACCTCATCGAAACCACCCTTGACGTGACGCCGATGCAGTTTGGGATATATACCAGGTCACATTCACGCCTTTTGGCTCATCTACAAAAAGAACAAGGCTGAAGAGCGCTACGGAAGTGGCGGCTACCAGTGTACGTACTTCAAATTGACGCTTCTCGGACCTGGACTGACGGCCATACCTAGATGTCGGCAATGGCCAGTACGAGCCCCTAGGTTCAGGGGCCGTCCGTGCCCCAAATTATGGAGCAACTAGTGCTTAGCACTTCCTAAGTCTTTGTTGCTCCACCCGGATATACCAGACAGGAAAAAGGAATGGACTCTCGTTTTTTCAAGTGTATTGTTCTGCTCTCCTGTAGCTCTTCTTGTCCATCATCGCCTCGACTGTATGCGCTTTCTCTGGAACAGACAATTCACGCTGTTATTTGTACAATATTGAGTAGATCACCGTACGAACGAATCATGTTACCTTTCTATGCGTACACCGACTAAAACTAAAATCAGGAATTGTCAAAGAATCACGGTACAGTCCAAAAATTACAAGATATGCCTATGAGTACAGATGTTGCGTCTAGAGTCTACAGGTTACAATTCGATGTGGCATGAGGGTGCAATGATTTGTCCGTGCGCGCGAAGGAGACTGATTTCACAGAAACCACATCTTTGGACGCATGTTATCGTGGACCCGCCCGAAAACTCTTTTCCACGCGTCCAAATCCAGTGGCGGCTCTTGACCACTTGATACTGACGATGTATCCGAAGCCTGCAACTGCGCGGCTCCAACAGGGTGCATGTGGAGGAGGGCCTTGGTGCAAACCAGCTGATTCAACAATGAGTGAGCGGAAAAACATTGTTTGCAAAGGGATCTTACATCGGCGTCTAAGAGAAAGTAAAATCAAGACTTGTTTCAACATATCTCATGGCTGGACACTTACAGTAAACGGGGGCGGGAATGGACACTGAACGCGTGGCTTTGGCGTAGACGTGGGTGAGCGCGAAGGCGAGGTCCTGCAACCTAGATGAACAAATAGCGTCGTGAGCTTTGTTAAGATGTTATCCCAACTCAGTGAAAACTAGACTGACGTGGGGAGATGGTTGTTGAAGTTTTGGTCTTGCAAGACGATGTAGTTGCTTGATCGAGAAGCTGGGCATAGCGAAAGTGTAAACAGAAAACTGCGCGAAAGGGATTGACTTACTGCCTTGAATCGCCGCGTGACTTTGGAGGTAGAAGTTAGGGTAGCCTGGGCGGGTGATACCCTCATCTACCACACAGCCTGCCTTGACATTGCCCGTTCTGTCGCCGGCACTGAAGTGACATGTTAGACATAGGAGAGGATGAGTGGTGTATGACATACTCCTGATCACGAGGAACCGGGAAGAAGACGGCATGATGACTATACAAAAACATCAGCTTTTACAACAAAAGAGGATTCACCAGGCTATCTAACCGTTTACCGACGACTACGAAAGTGACTTTTGGCTTCGGAGTCCTCGCCCCCCAGACCTCCCCAACAGCCGCTAGATAAATGTGTCAAACGCGCGAAGAATCTACGGGGAAGATGCTTACCGTCAATAGCTCGAATTTCCTCATTGCGAATCTTTTCATATTCGCCTTCTGAAACTCCATCCCTAAAGAAGAAGATTCTGCCAGGTCCTGCCTTATTTTCTGCGATGAAACCTTTGAGTGCGGAAACGACCATTTCACGGAGATCTTGGATGACTTCCTGCCGAGGATTTTGGATGCGGCACATCGAGGCATATTTCGTGGCATGCATATCCAGGGAAAAAACTAGACTTGTGACGGATGGTTTTCGAACTCGTGGCCCTGGGTGTCCAACGTCGGCACCTGTCAAGCAAAAATGTAAGAAATATAACTTCGATCGAGTAACGACATACCCATAATGATGTACGGTTCCTTCTTGAGATCATTGATTGTACGGGAGCCGCTGGCATGATAGTTTAAACCTCCCAGGCGTGCGTTGAGCCTAATGAAATTCGAGTTAGGCCCGAAAGATGTTTAAGTGGTGAATGGTTGCAGACTTTAGTGCCACATTGTTCCAATATTGATCGTTCGCCTTCAATAGTTTATCAGCACGGACACATTGGGTCAGGATGCCTGCCAGGTAAAGAGCGTCAGTTGAATCTCGCACCAAAAACAAGTAACTTACCATATTTAACATCACCCCAGAACTTGACGGTATGTAAGATCGTAGCAGCTTCGTCCGGAAGAATGACTACCAGAATGAACCTTCCCAATCCGACAATGTTTTTTTCGAAGTCGTACAAGGCCTTTTCAGACTCTTTCATGGTCTCGCGGAGTTCGTTCACGACCCTTGCACACTCGTCCATGGTCTCGCCGAGTGACTGGATGGTGATTGGTTTTTTTGGATTATTATGAGCCGTAAGTCACAAACCTTTTCTACATCTTGTGGGTTTCCATTTCGCATGTGGAGAGGAGGCCTGGTCGCTGCGGGAGACAGAGTTCAGACACTAGTATTCACACTTGGAAGAGAACCTTACTCATCCCTACGCAGAGTCAAAGAGTTAGTCAGACCGATGTGTCCATCAACAATGCTGTTGAATGAAACTGACCTAAAGTATGAGTACAGCGTCCTAGCGATTGCATTGCGCGGCTGGCCGTTTCGAATACTACCCTTTCGGGGTAGAAGTTAACGGCGGCCCAGAATTCCAACGGCTTCGGACTTTGTAACGTCTGGCCCACGACGTTCCATTTTCCATCAGCGACTCTCTTGGATGCAAAATGAGATGGAGATAGAGGATGAAAGAAACCACTCACAGTCGTTTTGTTCCCTCCAAATGTCACTGAAGGGGGGGGAAGGAGCTTGGCAGAGATCTTCATAGGGGTATAATTGATCATCATCCCGGACTCAGCAACGTACTCCGAGGCTTGATACGCCTCGACCTATTAGAAGAAGATTATCAATGCGTAAGTGGAAAAGAGTAAGGCAGCTACAGACGCTTTTATTGATTCGCTGGAGCCGTTCGTGCGGCTTGGCTGTCGAGAACTTGACGATGTCTCTTGTTGCGGAGTTCGGTAGTTTCCCCTTGAAGATTTGTCCATCGAGGATCGAGCAGAGTTCAGCCGGGACGATATTCGGGCGCGGAGCGGACTTCGGAGTGAGAAGAAGGCCCCACATGGTGGGGTGTTGCAGTTTTCTATGGGTGACCTCGAAGTGTCGCTTTGACAAAAGTAAAAATTAGCAATGCTAAAGATTAGACAATGTGGAATACTACCGCAATGGTGACCATGCCCACACCATCCTTTTCGAATTGGTACTCCCCCGCTCGCGGGACAAGACCGTAGATAGTCTTGGTTTTTTTCCCCGTCGTCTCAGTATTTACTCGACGGCCTTTCAAAAACTTTTCCAAGGTTTTCCTGTTTGCGTCGGTCATCAAATCACGAAGGTTCTTCGTACGTGGGATGAGATTCATGCAGACGTCAAGAACCTTGCCGGACAAATAGCTATGCCACGTGAGAGTAAGAAAGTAGGCAAAAAGGGAACACTCACACAGCCGTTGTAGATGTGTCGATTTGTAGGAGCATTCGACCTTGGGCAGGCCTAACGGAACTAGGTTACGAGAGGGGGAAAAATATCAGAAACAGGCAAGATCAACTAAGGGAGACCCACTGGTAGAACCCTGCAATCAGTTTTATCCCAAGCTCCCTCAACTCTTGAGAGCGGTCTCCGGGAAAATATCCCCTGGAGGTGTGGGTGTGCAAGCTAATGATTATTGAACACGTTAGCAAGCTTCAAGTGCAAATCAGGGTGCTTACATATTCGTATGCTGGGAGATTATGAGCTGCAGGAGATTAACTGCGGTAGCGGTCTTAGGTGTTGAGTTTCCGTGGAGGATGAGGTCGTTGACGTCGCTATTGGGAAAGAAAATGAAAAATTAACAATAAAAAGTATCTCAAGTCCTTACGTTGGGGTAATTAATCCTCCAGCTGTTTGGGTGAGGCGAATTTGAACTACCCCCTTGCCTTGGGTGTCGCGGGGTGGTTCTCCCGATAAGCTAACATTCCACTATAAATGTAAGATGAGGTGAATGCGCTATGGTCAACGTCCACATGATATCTTACCATGCAACCGGTTCCTCCTCCAGGAAATTCAAGCCGACGGGGCGAGAACGCGATAGACCTGCCGTCGTAAAGTACCTTCGGGTTGAAAGTCCCGGGGGCTACAGTCGTTTGTAGACGTTGAAAGAACTCTTGTCGCTTTCTCGGAATAGGTATCGGTGGTGTGAATGCTACGCTGTTTATGAGCGGGGTGGGTAGGATTTGAAGTGTCAAAGAAACCTACAAACTAGATACCAAAGATGTCAGTATTGCGCAATAATAAAGAGAGAGACGGCTTACCGTCGTATTGCGTGTAGTTGATTGTGGGAAGCCTGTTGTAGATCAACTCCAGTCACTAATGCATGAAGGAATCGCCAGGACAGCACCTTGGGATCTGAAAGAAGTTCGTGATGATAGTGATATTTTGAATCCCGGGAGACTGAGAGGATTGAGGGAAACGGTGCGACATGATATGGAGGTCAAGATTGGGTCAAGAAGGTCCTGGGGAAAAGTGTTTGCTGAGATTCACGAATTTATATGTTCTTAGGCGATGTTGATCCCCGGAAAGTCGATTTGCACACGCTGCACCTCTTGTTTATGTTCTCGACGTGGAATTCCGGAAAGAAGGTTGGGTATCGTCTATTCAAGATAACGGGAGTTGAGCGGGATGGCGACGGGAAGACATTGACTATTTAAACGTGGACGCCGTCCCTAGTATTCAGATCCGCATTTAGAATTCCTTGATTGGGCCGTCCGCTTGGGCCATGCCCCTGCCAGTGAGTTTTACCATGCATACATTATAATTAGCTTACACTCTCATGTCTAAGAACACTCTCTGGGTCAGAATCCTCATCGTTATCGTCGCCACTGTCTTTCTCGCTACGCTCTTTCGTCAAGCAAGATTCGGGAACTGGAAATCCCTCACAATCAACTTCAAAAAGAACTCAGCACGACCTACAGCTTCAATAGAACGTTATCGCGAATCACCCCCATCTCTCGAGGCGCATTTTGTGCCACCTGACTTGGAACGTCAAGACTACCGAGAATGGAACGCCCGTACTTTGAGAGATCTTCACTCGTGCATTGCCTTAGATAATTGTGGGCCCAACCAGCGCAAGGTTGCCCTATTGGCGGCTCATTGGTTTCAGCAAGCTGTAGTGGAAGGCTTCAAAGGAGGAAATGGAATATGGTGAGCACTGAACTTTTAGAACGACTATCTCTGATGTTAATAAAATTGCAGGGGGATATCTGTGGTGAGTTGTTTCTGACGCGGCTTGGTAGCTCAAACTCACTGGTTGCCAGTACAAAAACCTCCGAAGGCTGGGCTACACGACACTTTTCGCGACTAGCTTTGGTAGGACACGTTATTATGTCTTCCAAGACCATTCTCTCATGTCGTTGGCAGAGGAAGCTCTCTTCCAGTATCGAATGTTTCCCGACCTTGTAAAAGTGCGTCCTTGAAGTTTCGGACGTCCCTCTTCAAGTTGCTGTCTTACCAAAAATTATCAAGGTCGTTATCCGAAACATGGCTGGGGAGTGCCACAAAGACCCTCAATGTGTTAAAAGTCCATCGAATCCTACAGGAATCCCGGCCTGGAAAATCTTTGACTTTGAATTCTTCGCATCGCATGGCCACCACAGAGGAGCTTCTCTCCTGAAGGGTAAATGGATTCTCTCCGCAAATCCGGACGATCTCCACCATCCGCACTTCAGGCAACCACCTAACCCTACCCTCTTAGGGTAGTTACTCCATGCCAATATGACTACCCTATGAGGGCCCAATACCATGGTGTGTCCCACCTATTTCATGGAGTCCCCTGGGGGTAGCCAGGTACTCCCATGGGAGTTCCATGGTATCTCCTAGGACTTCCAGATTCCTCTTACATTTCCTTGGGAGTCCCACCTCTGTGGGAGTCCCAAGTATTATATTCCCTGGGACTCCCTAAGCCAAGGGACTCCCATCTGATTCATTGGGACTCCCAGCCATATATGTACCTAAATTACTATTCTCTGGGACTCCCCAGGATGAGGGACTCCCATCTGGTTCTGGGACTCCCAAGTATATATGTACCTAAATCTCTATTCCCTGGGACTCCCCAGGAAGAGGGACTCCCATGGTTCTGGGACTCCCAAGTATATATGTACCTAAATTTTAAATGTGCCTGTCAGCAGCAAAAACCAAGCCTTATACTGTAACAAAGAGAGGGCTTGAAGCTTATAACAACCAAGACTTATACCATAACAAAAACCAAACCTTACATTATGCAGAGATGAAGAGAGAAGGCTTGAAACTTATAACTTAACCAAGCCTTGTACTATGACATCAACTTCAAACTTATAACAACCAAGCCTTATACTACAGCAGAGAGAAGGCTTGAAACTTAGAGTTTATTGACCGGTGATAAGTAAGTTGCATATGAACTCCCAGAGTGGGACTACTAGACTAAGTAAATTAATTGCATGTCTAGTAACTACTGATGTCCTCCCCACGGAAAGCATCTGCGAGGTCAATAGCCTCCAACGTATCAATCAAGTCAGCATCAAGACTCTCTACATCTGACACATCTATCTCGTCTACCCCAATGGATGGTCCAACTTCCTCTATATCATCATAGTCACCATACAAACGAGAGGTAACTTGTGCGATCCGAGCAGCTGTAATCTCATTATCTGTCGGACCCCAAGCTGGTACAATGGCGTCGGCAGGTAAGGATTGTAAAGACTTCTTCCATATCGACAGGACATGAAGAAGCTCATCCTTTCGTAACTGAAGCTGATAGCGTAACTCCAATGAATCTAAGACAAAATGAGGTGCCGCCATGCATTGAAATAATGAGATTACCTGTATGACCATAGGCAGAACAAAGAATGTTCCACTCCTCTGAATACCAATTTTGGAGCGCCCTACGTTCATGTTTGATGCGGTCTTCCTCTTCAATGCACCTATCAAGCTCTAATTGCGCGCGGATTCCGGACCTTACAAGATCATCGCAAAGCCACCGTGGTGGATCCGTCGTGGTGCCGTCAAGTGAATCTTCCAAGCCAGTATCCTGCCAAATTTCGTCGTCAATGTCCAGCGCAAACAGACCCTTCATGACGATCTTGGATGGGCAAACTGAGCCAGCAGGAGCCTTGCGCTGAGCTTTAAGCCGTAGCATTACATCACATAGATTATTGTAGTCACGAGCGAGTTTTTGTATGCTCGGATCGCGACGCTTCACGGAATCTTCAAGATGATGGTGCACTTTGCGCTCTATTTTATGGTACTAAGTAAACGCGGAGTGAAAAACATTGAAAGGACTTACCATTGACATGGTTGCGATATGATCTTTCAATACGGTCAAGCTCAAACTTTCGGGAGCGCAGCCTTTCGCGCAGGCGTAGCTTGAGGGCTCGGGCATTCATCCTCGCCGCAATGAAAGGGCTTCCTAGGAGCTTCTCAAGCTTGGTTCTTTCTTGAACACCGAGAGCTGACTCGGAAGCGTGGACCCGAGACTCTGCAGAACTCAAATCCTTGTTAGCTTCAGCTAGGCGCAGTTCTGCGTCACAAAGTTGATAGTCCGAAGCTGAAGGATCTAATATGATGTTTTCTTGCTCTTGTACGCGCTTCTTCAGGATGTCACGTGCTTTTCGAAGTCGAATCGCCTCAGAGACTGCATCCTTTCCCTGGTTCCTTGTCCGCCCTAGATAACTTGTTAATGCTCGGAATTGGGGATTAGCATTGGACATACGTGGAAGGGGTTTGGTCTGAGCATGTACCTGCGCAGACCATTCATCCCGGAGAACATTTTCAGCAAATCCACATTCTGTGAGAGCTACTTCAGCAGCGTATCGCTTTTCTTGGCAATGGCGCGATCGGCGAAGTAACCAGAGAGCCAGGCGACCAAGGCTTTCCTTATCTGCTTGTTGGACTTGTCGATCGAGAGTGTATACACGTTGATGTGACTATATAATATAGTAATGAGTTGCTATATTGTCCCAGACGAAGAAAGACTTACCCCACAGACACGTAAATAGGCAATTAACTTCTTAATAGAATTCCAAAAGCGTTCGCAGCCTTCACCATCGGAAAGTCCAAATCCGTTGCACTTTCGAGGGTGGTATATTATCTGGCAAGGCCACTGATGTCCGAACGCGTGAAACACGGAAATGGCAAAGATCAACCGATGGATGTATGCACTGAGAAAACCCCAGTTGACGCAACTCTTATGTAGCTGACAGCCAACATCGTAAAGCAGACCGACCGTGTAGTGCTGAGGTAGGTGTTGAAAGAGAGTCTCGACAAGCACCAACGCATAATGCTGTTTTTCGCCGGCAGATCGCATATTGACGATCCATATAACACGGTCATGGCGGCAGAGAAGAGCCATCAGCGCAGTGACGGCGAAAAACTGTGTGCTAGCCTTTTCACGTGTTTCATTGGCGGCTGTAAAGCTCTTCTCGCAGCCAGCCAAAACGGACCGTGGAACCTTCAATGGACCATCATAGCCGTCCTCTTCATCCGAGTCATGATCGGTTTTACTACTATCAGACGGTTTTTGGCGTTTCGGACCCTTCTTAGCCTTGCTCGGACGAATGCCCTCAACATATTCCTCCATCTTTGATGCGGTGGCATCTGATATGAAGACACTCCGAGGGTGCTCACGGGGTGGGTCAGACTGTCCTTCATTCTCTTTTTGCTTGAAGCATGCATCGACACATACAATGATATCGGGGCTGGTAATTGAATACGTCAAAAAGGTGACAGATATGGCAACGACACGACCTACACATTACCTCCAAGCCTCTGATTTGGATCTCCCCCGAAGCATAGAGGGCACCGTGAACGAAGATAATCACTGGGGCGGTCACGTGGGATTGGCATTGGAAAGGGAGTCCTCAAGCCATCAGTGTCTTCCGAACGATGTCGCTTCCGGGAAATGGGGGTGGAAGGTGGAACTGTTGAGCTGTTGAGGGGTGTCGAGGGCCGGGGATGTCTTGCGTTCGGAAGCGCATCTTCATCCTCGATTTCAACCATGGTGACTGGGGGTGGTCGGGTGCTAGTGTCTTCCGAACGATGTCGCTTCCGGGCAATGGGGGTGGAAGGTGGAACTGTTGAGCTACTGAGGGGTGTCGAGGGCCGGGGAAGTCTTGCGTTTGGGAGCGCATCTTCGAGAGGAAATTCTGGTGCTGGATTGCCTTCAACGGCGTCAACACGAGGTGGTTGTGTGGTGCGAGGAGTTGACTCGTTTAGAGAAACAACTGCTGTTGTATGAGACCCATCGTTATAACCTGTGATTATCGTCCGAACATGGTAGAGGACATTGTCAACATGTTTGGTAGTAGCGTCTTGAAGTCCGTTGTACCATTTCAAGGCTTCACTAAATCGGCGGCGGAGGGAATCCTGAACTTTCGGTCAGACCAAATTCACCTACCATTAACGCAATAAATACCTGAGTAGTAAGTTTATAACCTTGACTTTGAAGAAACTCTTCAACGGTGTTGCACCATGCAGTGGCATTGGGGGAAACATGAAGAAACAGTCGGGATACAAAGTCTAGAACTCGGATATCAACGGCCAGGGACGGCGCAAATGGTGCGGAAGGAAATAATCCGCGTTGAAGCAGCTGAACTGCGGCTGGTCGACAACTGCAAAATTGGAGTTTTAGCCTTTCAAGAACTGGAGCGCACTAGTTAGTATCTCAATTGCCTTGAAAACAGGAAAGAAACATACTGCAGAAACGAACCACAATAACATCTACTGCTCTTCTGATACATTGACAGTTGTGGGTGGTGGCTATAGTGTCCTCGGGGATTGGCAGGCGAAAAGATTCTGTCGAAGAAACGAGCCGCATGTACGGCATAATGAGGCGAGGGATCACTTCTTTTTTCCAACGATTAGTTTGGTTTTCACGTTTTCGTCGGTGATTAGAAACAAAGGGAGGAAAGTTGGCGGAAGGAGATGAAAATAACATGACGCCACTTGGATCTTCGAGATCGCCAGTGACATCAGCGGTTTGCGAGCTGTCGGCAGAGGGTGACGAACAGCTATTGAGGGGTCGATCACCAGCGAACCCGACCTGTCCTGGCAATGGCTTAAGATTTCTCCGCTGGCTAAATGTTCTCTCGTCTGGTAGGAGTACCAGTGGACGAATTCCACTGGGCCTGGAGAGGTAGTGGAAAGCCCGTCCGCTTATCGGAGTGTAAGACAACGGGCTCGAGGTTGGAGTGAAATCTTTTGGGATGCGAGGTCGCATATTGAACAGAGGTCAGGAATACGCGTGCGAGTGGAGGGAGGAGGTCGTTTGGAAAGTCGAAAGCGGAGTGGCTGTTTGGAAAGTCGAAGCGGAGTGGCTTGATTTGACAAATGGACCGGTTATGTTGAAATCACGCCGAGGCGTTGTGCCAATTGCACCATTGTCCGCCCAGAATGGGCATCAGATCATCAGATAGAAATTGTGTAGATAGATAGTACAAGCATTCTATAATCTAGGAGGTAGTGAGACAGGCGACGCATAGTCGAACCTGTAATGACCGACGCAAAGTCAAAGTCAAAGGGATTAACTAAGTACGACTGACGCAAAGTCAAAGTCGCAACGTGAATGACGCGGAGTCAACTTCGCGGACAGAAACAGATACCTTGGAGCTAGAGGTGGTCAATTAGCAGGAAAAATGGTAAGGAAAGTGTTGCTTCCATACCGATATGATAGGCGTGTTGTCTGTAAGACCTTCCAAACGTGAGGAGGTGCGTTGAAAGCAGGTGTCTAGGACCATCCAAACGTGAGGAGGGTCAAGAGTTGAAAGGTTTGTGCATACCGTTGAAGCCATCTAAGGGCGTCGAAAGCAGATGTTTGGGACCGTCCGAAGGGTTGGGCGTCGAAAGCAGGTGTTTGGAACCGTCCGAAGGGTGACGGTCGTCGAAAGCAGGTGTTTGGGACCGTCTGAAGGGTGACCGTCCAAACGTGAGGGTGGTTAAGCAGGTGTCTAAGACCGTGCGAAGGTGAGGAGAGTCGTGCGTTACAAATGTTTGTACGTACCGTTGAAGCCATGAATGGAGACCGTTCAAAGGTGAGGCTGTAGGAGGGTAAGGGCTGGCAGAGAAGAGTGGGGAAAGGAGGGTAAGGGCGAGTAGAGAAGAGTGGGGATGAACAATGATGGGATCGAGTGTTGAGCACAGCGCTCATCAATCGATAAATAAATTTCTCACGCCTCGTCTCTGAGTCATCATCGATAACTCACATACTTCCCGCTCACCCACGTCCGTCTCCCGCTCACTTACGTCCCGCTCACCTACGTCCGCCCATATTCTACCGCGCTCGTTATCACATTGGTATAGCCTCGGTACGTGCTAATACTCTCTTACCACTCCTTTTCACTAATCTCATTGGCAGTCAACTGTCTCAGTACGTGCTTCCTGTCCCCTCTCCCGACGAAATTCGACTTTGCGTCGTTTTGTCCCATTGAATGACTTTGACTTTGCGTCGGTCGTTCCCTTTTCGTTCGTGATGTTGACTTCGCGTCCATCACACCCAGATTTGACTTCGCGTCGTCTGGGCCATCTCCTACTGTCAATTGGAAGGACCACGCACAGGTGAACTTGTGCGTATATAGTTACTCCCTCAGGATAATGTTAGACTTACTTTACAGTCAATAGACATCAAGAACACTCAGGATCTTGTCCTATTCGCCCAACGGTCCCATCGAAATCGAAGGTTTGCCACGCATGTAGATATTAAAAAGGGTGAACTCATTTTGTCTATTTGCAGCGTCGATCGAATCTCTGGAACTCGGGAACGGTGTATGTGGACCTCTGTATTTCAACTATACGAAATTTGACTCTGCGTCGTTTCGTTCAGTTCACGACTTCGACTTTGCGTCGGTCATTCTTTCAAAACTCGTGTGTGACGTTGACTTTGCGTCGCTCACGACTAGATTGGACTTCGCGTCGTCTGGGTTATCTTAGGCAGCATCTACCTGCGTGCCTGGTCACCTTGTGCGTAAAGTAGACTTTCCGGCTGATTCCTTAGACTAACAGACCTCAAAAGAAATCTCTACGCATCCTAGGGTGTGAATCCTCAACACATTTTACCCTACAACTTGACAGTTTGACTATGTATGTAGATATCAAATAACCGAGAACATTAAACTGACTTTGACTTTACTCAGATTCGGCAGCGATCACTTGAAATATTGTATGTAGACAATCAGATCCCCGTGTATTGAATCTAAGTACTCGTAGATAGCATGCAAAACGGTTCCATAACACCTGAGCTACTGGAGAAGGACCCATGCCTACTCCTTCGTAATCGAGGAAAACCACATGAACGTGCGTCTCTGCCGTCACCTTCTGGTGCAGTATACTAAATGTGCCACAGCCGTACAATGGTGCGATGGACGGGTGGGAGCTGTTGTTTCAGGCGGATATTTCTTCGTCACCAGCCCAAACATGGACGTGGTATATCAACCACCCCTTGGCAAAAATCGAGCGATGTTCCTTCGACGCGACTACCGTTACGCAGATGACGACCCACTTCTCTGGCCCCAGCCATACGTCAGCTCAGCCTGCCACCATGGCGCAATCCTGCGCCGGCCAGAACATGATGACCGAATGGATATATTGTGGTGGAATCCCAACCAGACGGATCTCCTGTTCAATTCTTCTGACCTCGTCCTTGGCATCGGCAAAATTCCTCATGACCGTTTGGTCCAATTTCAACAATTAGTGGGGGAGCTCCAGGACCGTGTTCAGGCATACAAAACGGACAAATCTCATCCAACGAAGAATTCGGAGATCATGACACTTTCGAACTGGTTAAGCCAGGGGCTCTCTCGTCTTGAACGACTACCAATGGATTTTACACAGCTCAAATTCTCTGTGGCTGAAGTTCAAAGAGCTTATTTAGAATTGACGGCTGGACTCGACTATCTCTATATCTACAAACCTCGAATGGACGGGATTCTCCCACCCGCTACCGAAACTGCGCGGACCATTGGTGTATTCACCATGGATTCGACTATTGTGCAAGAGTTTACGAGGGCTGGGCTACCGGTCTGGTTCATGCGCCCCACTCCTACCTTGCATGGTGTTCGTATTGATTCAATCGTTGAAACAAGAAAGCCAAACGAATTTCTTGAACTTCGTGATGCCGAAACGAAGTTCGATACTGTTTTCTGCGGTTCAGCTGACGATCCAAAAAAACGCAGGGCAATTGCGCTTCACTCACGCCAGTTTTTTTCTTACTACAATCCTTTCACCCTTTATGTTGTGACACCGAGGAACGGTCCTGGATTACCAATGAGAACGCAGGGAAATCGCCAGGCAACACTGCCTACACGCACTATGGAACATGGCCAGGCAACACTTCCTACACACGCTATCGTAGGGCGTCAGGGGGATCACGTTATGGAAGGTCGCCAGGGGAATAGCTCTAACCGTGCTGTGAAATCGAGAGCTGGTGCACCATGTGAGTTTTTCATTGAACGACATCTATGCTACTGACAAACATATCTTGTGCAGACTACCGTTCTGCAAAAGGTGCGGGTCGTAACAAGTTTCTCGAGATGTCCAGCCCATTGCTTCCACCTGTGATTGGTGTTTGGAGCGATGCTCTTGCCGCCGTTGACACCAACCCGGAGAATATCATAAATCAGGCATCCAGTCCAACCGATCGCGGATATGTCTTTCCTGATCCGGGATTATTCATTGGCTGCGCGAGTGAAGAAAAAACGACACAATACCTTCATCAATGGTTGCGCCTCAGAACCGCCTTCATCTACCGCCTCAGCACACCATCATCTTCCGCTCAGCCACTGGGGGGTCAAGTGTGGCGTGACCTCCTAAACTTCTCCGACGCTAAGCAGCCCTCTGGCTCCAAGGACACTAAGTCATCTCGCCGTACAGAAACGCTGAAGGAGCTACTTGGTGATTGCTTGCATCAAACCGGTGTCGAGCTGGCCTCAAGTGATACAGTTACCCCAACGTTTTGGAGGGAGTCTGGACTCATGCCGGGTGTTCCGATTCAACACCGCATTGTCCAGGAGATCCTCTACGAGCTGTTTAGCCTCAACTTTCGCTATGAACTTTTAGCGTTGCACTCACGTGCCCAATCACTTGACGCCGATGACCAGGATGCTGTCGTTGCTTGCTTTCCAGAGCGGTCGATGTTGGTGGTGGAGCTGGCATGCGGCAACATAGGGTTAGCTGCAGATAAGCTGGAGGACCGTCTCCCATACCTCCTTTGCATGAAGAGATTAATGTCGACATGGGCGGGCCCCATCCCGGAGGCCATCAAATCTCAAGACGAATTTGGAGATTGTTTTTCAGTGGCTGAAATTGAGGAGTTGGAGCGCCAAGTGGCTCGTTTCTATACCCAGTCTTTCTTCAATCATTTTGGTCGTGCAGCCATTGTTCCCCGTCGACTCACTTAGGTCATCTTGAGCACTGCTATATCACATTCCATATGTAATTATTTCAATCTATACTTTTTTGGCATTTGCCGGTGGAAGTGGCTTGAAGAAGACAATGCCACAGGTACGTGTTCAACTTATATTGTTCGCCTTGACCCGCCGGTTCAACAAGTTTCCCTCTGACCTTAACCACGACCTTGACCTAGCCTTCGACATGCCGCAGAATACCCAACGTGTGACACGTTCTCGGAAGGCCAAGATTCCTGACATACCTCTTCCCGAAACCCGCGCAAAACCTGGTACCAGAAAGCGCGAGGCAAAGGTCCGATTTTTTATCGCGTAGCCAACGCTTTTCACTCATCTGAAGATATAGGATGTCGTGAAACCTCGTGCCAGTAAACGCAAAGCCATCATGGAAGATGCTGAGGTACGGGCAATTCCAATTTTTTTAACGCTTGCCTTACAACTAAAAAAAACTGCAGGCTCCTATGAGAGTTATGAAGAAACCTACCGTTGCAAATGAAGGAGAGGCTGAACCGACAGAAGCTGAGGTGGGCGAACAACAAGAAGAAGACGACGCTGGTGGATCAGGATCCTTACCTGCGGAAAACCCAAATGTACGGAGTCTCCCATCTACTCAATTTTTTTCTCCCTTATGTTGAGCCATAGACTATAACTGGTAGCGGTGAACAATCCTCCATCACTCTTCCTACGGAATCTGGTGGACTCAGGAACAAAGAGGTAGGAGAACGGCTCTCAGCCCATTGCCTCACTGACTTTTGAAAATATAGAATGGCGATGACGTAGAGCACATTGCCACTACTACTCGCGACATGCGGCCACCTCAAAAACCAAGACCAAGACCCAGACCCAGACGATTGATTACTGGGTCAGATTCGGAGAACAATGACAACCAAGATGATCAATTCCCCTCATCCCGCAGAGGTTATCGCCAATTGCGACCTATTATCCGCGACGACAGCTCAGATGCCGACGATGCTATTTTTAAAGGCTTCACTTCGCGTATCCCTAAACTCAGTGACAGAAAGGCTGACATCGACATGGAGGACGCTCAGTAAGATCCTGAGCATGAAGACCTTTCTGGTGGAGCGGCCATTGCAGGAGAAGATGACCCTTTCAATATGCTACCTCAATCTCCTTTGGCCCCGACCACCCCTTCTGTGATTTCTACCCATTCACCGGCAGCCATTGATCTCAATTCAAAGCAAGACCGTGAGGCTCAGGAAGGCGATTGCTTCATTGAAACAAATGATGCCTCCGATTCAGATTACGAGGAAACTGTTGGGGACGCCAACATGAGACGGCCAGAACGTCCGCGGCATCGTGATTTGACCACAACGGAGGAACAGGAGGAAGTGGACGACGAGGAATCTGCTGCTGAGGTGAACCTATCTCCTCGACGCTTCACGGCCTCCCAAAAGAACAAGGGTCGTGCTTGTGTCAATGTTGACAATGGCTCTTCTGGCGCTGAGGACGAACTGGATGAGGAACCTTCGACGGTTGAGCCGTTGAAGAAGTTCGTCAACAAGAAAGCCAAGGATGCCACTGACGTTGCGCGCCTGCTTCAGATGGTGCCTTCACGTAAATCTAGGCTTGATAACGGGGATTCAGATGCTGAAAGCCAACGTTCCGGTGGAGACGACATCCCCGAGGCCCCAAAGGAGAAGTTGACTCGATTACGTTCAGATGCCAATGGCGCGTTTGAGCTGGTGGATGAGGATGAAGCTGACGATGAGCCGGAAGCCACCCACCACAAATCAGGTCCTCTTCCAAAAGCCGCGAAAGAGGCCGCGTTCGCCGCTCATCAAGAGTATCTTGACAAGCTTGAAGCCTTGGCTTTGGAGTACGACAAACCTATGAAACTGTTCCTCCGACTTGTTGCTCAAGATGTCAAGTCAAGTCATCGTTTGAATCCTTGGTCAGCCTTCCAGCACTGGTATGCTCGACATGGCGATGTCAAGAAAACAAAAGATGGTGTGTATATCCAACGCCTATTTTCCATCAACAGCTAATCATCAAACAAAAAATCTAGTTTCTGCCCAGGCATGGACAAAGTTCGTTGCCAGACTTTATAACGAGGAACTCAAGACTTTGGGAGCGAGTGCTTCTCAAGAAGATATACGTGAACATTTCAAAGAACAACTTGATTATTATCGCGGCGTCATAGGGGCATTTTTGGAATCAAAACGAGATGATGGGAAGTTCCCGCAAGTCGTGAAGAAAGTGGTTGAGCCGTTTGTTAAATTGGTGCGTTGTTATGTCAATACTATATCTTGTCACTAACACATATTAAAGGCCACTCGAGCATACGAAGAGACGGGGATTCAGGTCTTTGGATTTGCCATCGATGTCAATGCCAATTCAACCTCAAGCTTGGCTTGGGGAGGCAGCCGTGAGTATGAGAAACTTCGCGAACGCTACAAGTCCTCTGTGGAGACTCAGCTGAGAGATTACGAGGGGATGTTCAAGATGGCGGAGATGGACCAGCGATTGACGGCCGCAAGCGGTACATTAATTCACTGCGAGCCAAGGTCAACTGAAAATAAGCGTGATTGCCTTATGCGAGTCCTGGGAGAATTTCTGCGCGGTGATCTGAGTAAGTTTGGCTATTATCTTTTCTTAGACTCTTTTACTAACGCTCTCTAGTCGAAATCTTAAGTGCCCGGAACGAGGAAGGCAGTAACATGAAGAAGGTCACGATGAACTGGTCTTGGACGGACTTCGCGTACAAGAACGAGGTCACCATCCTCGGTTGGGGGCTGGTGGATGACTACCCTCGTGAAGGATTTTCACTGAAGGGGAAGGGAAAGGGAGAGGCTTTTTTTCAAAGAATTGTCCAGACGCGCATCAATGAGTACAAACAACAGAAGCGCGGTAGCCTCATGGTGAACGATGAAGAACCTGATGATTCGGTCATCTCACCGTATGTTCGCATTGTCTCATGGACGTCAGGTGAGTCTCAGCCAACCGTCCTTATAATCTGTGTTGTTGATTATACATTATTAGAGCAACGAAAGCTTCGCGTGGTGAAACAGCAAGACATCCCCCTTGTGGTAGATGTTGCAGGAAAGGTTCTATCCACTGTCTTCAACTCGAAGATGTGGGCAAAGGCGGTTGAAGTCACTGGCCATAAGAAGTCTCATCAGAAGTCAGCGCGACCACAAAGCGACGATGAAGAAGACTTTGAAATGCCCATCGAGATACCGCCTCGTCGTCCACCTCCCCGCCCAAACACTGTACAAGAGGGTCCCGAAGCAGTGCCCCCTCACTTGCGATTTTCGCCAGATCGTGAACAGACTTATAATCATTGGGCTCCTAGTAACTTCGACGCATGCCCTCCTCACTCAAGATATACAATAGATTCTCAAGGTCACGATCAGGACACTTACAATCGCCCACCTAGCAATGCTGGTGCACGTCCCCCTCACTCTCGATCTACAGCGGATTCAATCGATCGTGGTCGCGATTATCCTCGACGAGCACCCAACAACTGTGAAACAATTCCCCCTTACTCTCGATCCATGGCAGATTCCATTAATCATTATCCTCAACGAGCAGCTGACAACTTTGATGCACATCCCCCTCGCTCTCGGTCCTCTCGCGATCATGAACAAACTCAGCATCATCAGCCAATCAAGTCTCGCGGAGATCTCGTTTACAACGACCATCTAGACTATAATCACAACATCTATCATGGGGATGAGGATGACCATTACCGGTTCACTCGTGATTACACTCCTGCCCCCGGTCAAAGTCGGTACTATGAAATTGACTCTGAACTACGAGGGGGTGGCCGAGAGCCACACGGACCTCCAACGCTCGATCATCGCCCTGCAAGGAACAATGACGACTATCCATCACATGACCACTACAATGCTGGCTCTTCTGGTGCTCAGCGCCATCGCCTCCCGGAAGATGGCCAGGGCCTCTCAAAGCGGCCATACAACACAGAGGATATGGGACGGCTTGGTGTTGGCTCTTCTGAACTACAGCCGCCTCAGAAAAAGCGGAAGATATCGGAACTGGAGGAAGGGACACGCAGGGTTGTTGCACTTCCTACACGGCGAATTCCATCCGGAAGCCATCCAACGGATAATGGTAGGCCTGGCTCTTCGAAGGATGCAAGTTGGGGTCATCCTTCAAACGCAAGGCGTTAAATTGCACTTCTCTCATGATTATAGTATTTGAACTTGTCCTCTAGCGTTCCTTGGTATTACTTATATGATCTTCATGTATGTATATGCCTTATGTATATGCCTTATGTATATATATGCCTTTGTATGTTAAGATCACCTGACTTATATTTCCGTGAAACGTTAAGTCATCTGTGAGTGGTTTGTAAAATAAATTTGAGGCGGCCAATATACTATGTTAATAAGTTTCAAGCCTTCTTTCTGCTATAGTATAAGGCTTGGTTATAGTATAAGGGTTGGGTTATAAGTTTCAAACCTTCTCTCTGTATAGTGTAAGGCTTCAATTGGTTATAAATTGGTTAATAAGGCTTGGTTAGGTTATAAGTTTCAAGCCTTCTCTCTGTTACAGTATAAGGCTTGGCTTTTGCTACTGACAGGCACATATATTCATGGAAATAGCAATTGAGGTACATATATACTTGGGAGTCCCAGAACCAGATGGGAGTCCCTCATCCTGGGGAGTCCCAGAGAATAGTAATTTAGGTACATATATGGCTGGGAGTCCCAATGAATCAGATGGGAGTCCCTTGGCTTAGGGAGTCCCAGGGAATATAATACTTGGGACTCCCACAGAGGTGGGACTCCCAAGGAAATGTAAGAGGAATCTGGAAGTCCTAGGAGATACCATGGAACTCCCATGGGAGTACCTGGCTACCCCCAGGGGACTCCATGAAATAGGTGGGACACACCATGGTATTGGGCCCTCATAGGGTAGTCATATTGGCATGGAGTAACTACCCTAAGAGGGTAGGGTTAGGTGGTTGCCTGAAGTGCCATCCGAGCCCCATTCAGTACCTTGGGTATATATTCGCCTGTTGTACTCTACTCCATCGCATCTGACTTTTCTTTGTTAGATACTCAATCGAAGAGGCGTGCAGTGCCATTCCTGTCAAACCTCTCTCGGAACGCGCTGACCAAGTTTGGATTCTCATGAAGGAAATCTATTATATCTACAATACTGACTACTTCGCCTGGAACCGGTCCTACTTCTCCCTGGCGTTTCAAGAAATAGGAACAAAATTTGTTGGAGGGTGGGCCATGAACCAACATTATAACTGGGACCCGATAAAACAGGGAGAGATGGTCTCTATTGAAGACAGGGAACACGGCGTGATCAATAATGGTATCCTCACTCAATCGGGGTTCAAACATCAAGTCGGCAACAGCAGGATGATGATTGGAGTGGGCAGCCCTTGGTGGAGTCCCTCGCCATACGACGCTTTGTGCCAAGGAGTACCATTCCTCAATCCTGTATGTTCCGGCTTACGGCGTAAACGCTCTGCCACTTGATATTTATCATTTGCTTTAGATTAAAAGTTATGACCATAGTGATCCCTGGAACAAAACGAAGTGGTACTACTCACAGCATCCATCCCTGGCTCCTTACGACCCTCCGTAGGTTTCATCCAGCCTACCTTCGAACTAACCGCTCAAACCAACTTCAATTTAGGTATGTTTACAACGTCCACCATCAAGATTATGCCGGATTTGTCAATGCCGTTAAAGCAGCTTCTACAACGGAGATAGGGAGGTCCGTTGTCCTTCTATTATATACGTAGCTCTATGAATTGAACGATCCTACAGATTTATCCCTGAGCATATGACCGAGACGGCTGTCCAGGATCGCCTTGTCCTCCTTATGGAAACTGACTGGAAAACACAAGCGGAGGCTCTACTAGCGGAACGACTGAAGGAAGGGGGGGATGCATATGTGCGATTCGATCACCCACCCACTTTCTGCTTCTGACTGACTCTATCCCTAGGTCTTTGACATTTAGACATAATTGTGACACGCCTTGCCTCTCTCGAAAACTTGGGCAGCATGTAAAATTGAATTGGATAAACTACTATTAATTTTCTAGGTGTACGGTATGATGTTGAAGCTACATCCACAAAAAGGTCAAATATTCGCTGACCATATAGAATAATAACTACAGAGTTTGTCTCCGGACAAGTGGTTAGTGGCACCGCCACTGTACAGCCTCCACAGGCCGCGTCAATGCTTGACTGCGTTGTCACGCTCTTCCGCGTTGGTAGTATAGATGTGGTCTCCAATCGCGGCGTTGTGCAGCCTGTACAACGGGACAGTGTGGAGCTCTTCAATGGGGAAGATGTGGCCGCTTGTTCCTTCGCTGGTATACCCGAGCCTGGTAACCGCATTTTGCATTTCTGCGGCGTTGGTAGTGTAGAAATGGTCATTGGCACGTGCGTTGTATGCCCTGAGCAGGGGAACAGTGGTCTTTTAGCCGCCCGTTTACCTGCAACAGGCTCGCGAAGCTTGTGGACTTCGGAGGAGGATTCGTGATTTGAAGAATATTAAGAGCTGACCTCCGAAGGACTCGCAGCAGCAAAACCAACGATGGCAGCGACGAGAGCAAGTGCGAAGCGCATGTTTGCTTGAGATGTAGCAGTCCGGAAAGAAGGTTGGGTATCGTTTATTCAAGATAACGGGAGTTGAGCGCGATGGCGACGGGAAGACATTTGGAAGACATTGATTATTTTTTGACTATTTAAACGTGGACGCCGTCCCTATATTTAGAATTCCTTGATTGCCCTTGGGCCTTGCCCCTTGCCAGTGAGTTTTACCCATGCATGCATTATAATGAGCTTACTCTCTCTCATGTCGTCCAAGAACACTCTCTGGGTCAGAATCCTCATTCTTATCGTCGCCACTGTCTTTCTCGCTACGCTCTTTCATCAAGCAAGATTTGGGAACTGGAAATCCCTCACAAACAATTTCAGGAAGAACTCTGCCCCACTACCTGCAGCTTCAACAGAACGTTATCGCGAATCACCTCCGTCTCTCGAGGCGCATTTTGTGCCACCTGACTTGGAACGTCAAGACTACCGAGAATGGAACGCCCGTACTTTAAGAGATCTTCATTCGTGCATTGCCTTGGATAATTGTGGGCCCAACCAGCGCAAGGTTGCCCTATTGGCGGCTCATTGGTTTCAGCAAGCTGTAGTGCACGGTTTCAAAGGAGGAGAAGGAATATGGTGAGCGCTGTACTTTTGGAACTACTATCTCTCATGTTGATGAATTTACAGGGGGGTATCTGTGGTGAGCTGTTTCTGACGCGGCGGCTTGGTAGCCTAAACTCACTGGTTCCCAGTACAAAAACCTCCGAAGGCTGGGCTACACGACACTTTTCGCGACTAGCTTTGGTAGGACACATTATTATGTCTTCCAAGACCAGTCTCTCATGTCGTTGGCAGAGGAAGCTCTCTTCCAGTATCGAATGTTTCCCGACCTTGTCAAGGTACGTCTTTGAAGGTTCGGACGTCCCTCTTGCAGTCTTACCTAAAAATTATCAAGGTCGTTATCCGGAACAGGGCTGGGGAGTGCCACAAAGACCCTCAATGTGTTAAAAGTCCATCGAATCCTACAGGAATTCCGGCCTGGAAAATTTTCGACTTTGAATTCTTCCCATCACATGGCTGGCACGGAGGAGCTTCTCTCCTGAAGGGTAAATGGATTCTCTCTGCAAATCCGGACGATCTCTATCATGGTGAAGCGCCAAGCCCTATTCAATACCTTGGGTATATACTCGCCTGTTGTACTCTACTCGATCGCATTTGACCTCTTTATTAGTTACTCAATCGAAGAGGCGTGCAGTGCCATTCCTGTCAAACCTCTCTCGGAACGCGCTGACCAAGTTTGGATTCTCATGAAGGAAATCTATTATATCTACAATATTGACGACTTCGCCTGGAACCGGTCCTACTTCTCCCTGGCGTTTCAAGAAATAGGAACAAAATTTGTTGGAGGGTGGGACATGAACCAACATTATAATTGGGACCCGGAAGAACAGGGAGAGATGGTCACTATTGAAGACAGGGAACACGGCGTGATCAATAATGGTATCCTCACTCAATCGGAGTTCAAACATCAAGTCGGCAACAGCAGGATGATGATTGGAGTGGGCAGCCCTTGGTGGAGTCCCTCGCCATACGACGCTTTGTGTCAAGGAGTACCATTCCTCAATCCTGTATGTTCTGGCTTACGGCGTAAACGCTCTGCTTGATATTTACCATTTGCTTTAGATTAAAAGTTATGACCATAGTGATCCCTGGAACAAAACGAAATGGTACTACTCACAGCACCCATCCCTGACTCGTTACGACCCTCCGTAGGTTTCATCTAGTAGCCTACCTTCGAACTAACCGTACAAAACAACTTCAATTTAGATATGTCTACAACGTCCACTATCAAGATTATGCTGGATTTGTCAATGCCGTTAAAGCAGCTTCTACAACGGAGATAGGGAGGTCCGTTGTCCTTCTATTATATACATGGCTCTATGAATTGAACGATCCTATAGATTTATCCCTGAGCATATGACCGAGACGGCGGTCCAGGATCGCCTTGTCCTCCTGATGGAAACTGACTGGAAAACACGAGCGGAGGTTCTACTAGCGGAACGACTGAAGGAAGGGGGGGATGCATATGTGCGATTCGATCCTTCATCCAGTTTCTGCTTCTGACTGACTTTATCCTTAGGTCTTTGAGATTTAGACATGATTGTGACACACCTTGCTTCCTCAGGTCGGCAACGTTCCGAGGCTACGACATATCTTTCGAAAATTCTCAAGACGTTGGGCAGCTTGTAATATTGGATTAGATAGACTACTATTATTATTAATTTTCTAGGCTGTACGGTATGATGTTGAAGCTACCTCGACAAAAAGGTCAAATATCCGCATATCCTGTCCAGGTAGAATAATATCCCAAACATACTGACGCACAGCGGTTGTCTCCCTACGGGAATATGTAGCCCGCAATACCCTCCTGGGTATATCCCAAATTATTGCTTGCATTATCCCGCTCAGCGGCGGACATGGTATAGAAGTGGTCCGTGGCACCGCCACTGTAGAGACGGTAGAGAGGAAGGCCTCCACAGGCCGTGTCAAGATAGACATATCCGGTAATCCCCTCTTCGGTATACCCAAGCTCCTTGACAGCGTTGTCACGCTCTTCCGTGCTGGTGGTATAGAAGTGGTCTTGAATCGCAGCATTGTACAGCCTGTACAACGGGACAGTGTGGAGCTCTTTAATGGGGAAGATGTGGCCAGTTGTTCCTTCGCTGCTATACCCGAGCCTGACAACCGCGTTTTCCATTTCTGCTTCGTCTGTAGTGTAGAGGTGGTCAGTGGCATATGCGTTGTATGCCCTGAGCAAGGGAACGGTGGTTTCGCGAAGTCCACAAGCTGCGCGAGCCTGTTGCAGGTAAACGGGCAGGTTACTCAAGAGGATTCGTGGTTTAAAGAATATTAAGAGCTGACCTTCAAAGGACTCGCAGCAGCAAAACCAACGATGGCAGCGACAAAAGCAAGTGCGAAGCGCATGTTTACTTGAGATGTAGTAGTAGTTCTTCAAGGTTCAAGTTGGGGGAGCTGGAGAACTGGGTATGTTCGGCTGCCTTTTTATGTTGCGCATGAAGCCGACGTGTCGCTCAGGGAAACCACAATGTCAAGCCGCGGATGGCCAGTTTGGGGTCTATTCTTCTGGTATTTGAATGATATTTCGCCACTCTTCGGTTACGGTGGAGGGGCGCGCAAGGGTCGGGTCTGGGTGTCTTTTCTTTTTCGGCTCAAGTCCGGCCAATTTAGCAGTTGTCACCAAGAGACGGGAACTAAGTAAGTGAAGATTGAGTCAAGAGCTCTATAGTCTCTGAGAACATTGACTCTTGTAAGTCAAATACATAGAGGCCGTCAGGCAAGGAATTTGGACAAGTTGGACGCGTGGTGAATATAAGCGCCAGGAGAAACAAATTCGTGGTATCAGGTTCGCTCTGTGAGTGTCAGAGGCATGTGCCATGTGGAGAAAAGTCAATGATTGTTGACAGCCGATGTAAATCGTGATCATTTCAAGAAAGTCAGGCTTCAGCGAGAGAGTTTTGGTACAATGTATCCAATGCAAGAGGTCAATTGTTGTCGTTTGGAAGCAGAACTGAATTGAAGTTTATGTTGAAATCAAATCAGCAAGCGTAAACTCTTCGTGTGATCAAGATAAGAAAGGGAATAATATTCCGGTTGTCTCTGTGGGGTCCAGAGGCAAACGGATGAGTAACTACAGTACAAGGCCTCGTATATATATGTAGACTACGAAATATAAGGGGGTAAATGTGAAATACCCCTATGGAGCCACGGAAACAATCAATGGAAGGAATGTGCCTGAAATCCAACTGAAATCCGAAGATGGGGCGCATTGCGCATGCTCGTAAAACTCCCGAAATTCCAACAGTTTATCAGAAAAGGGGGGAAGAATTATGTTCACGTAGAAGAGAAGAAATTACATTGAGTTGTCAAGAAATGCAAAGGATTTGAGGAAGTGGTGCGCCAAAAATCGTGCAACGCTGTCAAAGTTTCACAAACATATGTAGTAACTAAGATGTAAGTATATACGACCGCGCACGTATAGTGTCTAGTTCCAACCTGAGAGTATTGTCAGTTATGCAGAAGAATATCCCAAACATACTGACGGACAGAGTTTGTCTCCCTAGTAAGGGAAGATGTAGCCTGCGATACCCTCCTGCGTATATCCCAAATTATTGCTCGCATTATCCCGCTCAGCGGCGGACATGGTATAGAAGTGGTCCGTGGCACCACCGCTGTAGAGACGATAGAGAGGAAGGCCTCCACAGGCAGTGTCGGGATAGACATATCCGGTGATCCCCTCGTTGGTATACCCAAGTCTCTGCGCAGCGTTGTCACGCTCTGCCGCGTTGGTGGTATAGAAGTGGTCTCTGATCGCGCCGTTGTACAGCCTGTACAAGGGGACAGTGTGGAGCTCCTGAGTGGGGAAGATGTAGCCGGTTGTTCCTTCGTCGGTATACCCGAGATTGGTGACCGCATTTCGCATCTCTGCAGCGTTGGTGGTGTAGAAGTGGTCAGTACCACCTGCACTGTATGCCCTAAGCAGGGGAACGACATTCCTGCAATTTCCACAAGCTTGGGGAGCTCCTCCGCGAGCCTGTTGCAGGTGAACGGGCGGGTCAAGAGAATTGGTGATTTGAAGAATGTTGATAACTGACCTCCAAAGGACTCGCAGCAGCAAGCCCAACGAGGGCAGCAACAAAAGCAAGTGTGAAGCGCATGTTTGCTTGAGGCGTAGTAGTAGTTCTTCAAGTTGGGGGTACTGTAGAACTGGGTATGTTTGCCTGCCTTTTTATATCAGTATGAAGCCGATGTCGCTCAGGGAAACCACAGTGTCAAGCTGTGGTGGCCAGTCCGTTGTTGTAGATCCGACTCCATTAACACGTTTGAGGTAGAGCAGAGTGGATTCTTTTGATATATTGTATAAGCATCGATTCTTGGAATTCTAATGCACGTTGAACCTGGTCAGAAGCGGATCCACCACCGGGTCGAGACTCACCGAGTAGTAAATTGAGGCACAGGTTCGTTCAGTTTTCCGTCTGAAAAAAATGACAGCAATGTGGAATCTAGTGCGGGAAAAGAAAATGTTTCTGATAAGTCTTCCAAGAAAACGGACGCAATAGTAAATAGAATCACGGACGTCAGGGACAATGCTGGAGGATGAGGAGGCCACAAGAGCGAGTGCGGCGAAGAGCATTTTCGTATGAAACGTAGTAGACTTCAAGCTGTCGAAAATGTTGAACGGGCCTGTTTCGCCGCTGATGTCTCCGTCAGGGAAACTACAATTTCAAGTGGTAGCCGCTGTAACTGCGAGCCATATCGGAAGGGCTTCGATTCTTGTGAGTCAAACAAAGAGGGCGTCAGACAAGGAATCCGGTACGGGAACGCGCGGTGAATATACGTGCAAGGAGAAACGGATTCATAACAACAGGTTCGTTCTTCTATGAAATGTCAAAAGTTGAATTAGTGCGGGAGATGTTTAGAAAAGATGTGATAGCATGCAACACCTGCTTCTTCCATAAAAAGGACGTCATAGTTCAATGATAGCTGCTGTAAATCGTGGACGTTAGGGACGATGTTGATTAATTAGCGTGCCGTCCCTCCACTCCTTGAGCGCCCTAGGTAATTCAGCGCCGATTCGCAAACAACATATGAATGACCAAGGAGGACAGGCTAATATCAGCCGACTACGGGTCCAACATCCGTCAGTGAGTTTACTCATCTGAAAGGCATATGAAACGCATACGGAGGGGGGTCATCGAGCGCTACAGCTTGAAGAGAAAAGCCTCGAGCTGGGTTGAGCGAGAAGTAGAACTAATATATTTGAGATTAACTATTTCCACAGGACCAACAGTACAGAAATAAACAAAGCGAGCTAGAGAGAAGATGACGATGAGCAAAAGAGCATTGAAAAACACTTGCAGGAGGAAATCAGAGAAGCCGTAGGTTTCATTGTCCAAGCCTCCACGTGAGTCCCCGAGTCAGCACACGTACGCCAAAACGGCACACATGCACATGATCCCCGCCAGGAGCGAAGACGACTCTTGGAAACCCAGCGGAAGCAAGTTGTTCAAAGAATGGATGAACTTGTTTTCGTCGTATTGGAAGGGGGAGGAATGTAAACTCACCCAAAACTACAGTAATCCCCGAGGTGATTCCGAAAAACGAGAAAGCCTAGAAGAGATGAGAGTTAGCATCTTGTAATGGGGTCTCATTTTGAGAAGATAAAGAGGTCAGCAAGAGTTTTTTGGTACAGAGTGTCCACAAGAGGTTGATTGCTCTCGTTCGGAAGCAGAACTGAATTGAAGTTCATCACAAAAAGGGAGGGAGAAAGGGCATTGTAATATGGTCAACTCACCAGGACGACATGGACGATGACGAACAAGCTTAGAACAAGTTGTGATTGGGGGTCCTTATATGTAAACTGTGCAGTTTATTTTCATCTCCGATATCGGAGATTGAATGCAGCTTTGGTTTTCTCCAACGCTCTTCTCTTGCTCCCAACCAGCTCCCAACTTGCTCCTTACTGTTTTCGATGTGCTAACCTACAACATTCTCCTCCTCAACTTCTTGTGAGTGTGTTTTTCTTGTCGATGGCGACGACGATACTTTCCATTTCCGAGTCGGTGACACCGATGATCCTCACTCGTAACATGCATCACCAACTGAGCCTTTTTTTTTTCTCCCGTCTTTTTATTCTGCTGTTCATCGGGAGAATGCTGACTCGTCGCCTTTCTTCAGGTTGAATGTAAGCGACACAACTTACGTCAACGGCTGCGGACGAGCACTTGTGAGCGGGCGACAACGTCGATGGGCCCTTTGCTACACACACCACCCGCTGAAGCTTCCCCGTTTTGACTCCTGACGACTCAGAGCGTCGACTGATGTTTCTGTTACCATGGCCAGGTATTGAGTACTCTGTTTGCATCTCCAAGCAGCAGGCTGTCGTATTTAGGTGAGCATCCTTCTTTCCTTCCTTCCTTTCTCCATGATGCTTTTCAAAATATACAAGCATATGTCCGATTTTTGATGAAGGACATCTATATTCATCTGAGAGTTTATTTCGCCCCTTTGTCTCGTCCGCTTCGTTCGCCATAGCTGACGTTTTTCATTTTAGACCCGCAGCCAGCCTGTGGTATCTCCATCTTACCTATCATGTTGTAGAGCTTATTCAATACATCTGAAATTTGCCCTTCTACTTATTCTCCACTTTGAATTACCAGATTAATCTGGTGGCCGCTACCAGGAATGTAATAATTTGCACGAACATTGGCTACGGTGCACGTTGGGTGTCACGCAGGCTTTTTTTTTGAACAGATCTGATATCACAAAACTTGTTTGCGGATATGGGCATCAACCACCGCTGATCGCGTTGTGTCCGTCGCGCCTTGCGCTGTGGCTGACGCGTAACGCGGAAACGTTGAACTGACGCAGGAGGCTCGATTCTGATCCCCTTCGAATAGGGCCAGCACCGCAGCTGCTAGTGATTCCCTCGTCAGGAGCGATATCTCGAATGGCTTTCGAGTGGAAGGCAACTCGAGGACTTCATTTGAAAGGATGGGGACCACCGTGTTCGGTCCCTCCCACAATTCCACGCAATTGCAGGGTGACACATCTCCCGAAGATTCGGAACGCACCTTTCTCATACCCATATAGGCCATCCTTTGCCTCAAGCATGTTCTTGAGCCCTTTTTACCGCACTCGCTGGCGTTCAGGAGATATGATGGAACCTCACCTACGTCCAGAACGCAAACCCAGACGGCCTTTTTCCACGACGCGTGGTCGGCGTAAATGGCTCTTGGCCGTGAGCAACCTTTCTTGCCCATGATATACCCCGCTGCTAACATGTGTTCAGGCCACCGCCGGTCAACGTTCAGACAACTGACTCGCTCTTGGTCCATGTTACCAATTCTCTCTCGGACCCTGCCACCTTGCATCACCATGGCATGTTTTCAACACTACATCTTGGATGGACGGCGCCAAAGGCGTCAGCGACACAAGGGGCAAACAGCTTTTGTCGCCAGGTAAAGAGGTAGCAAATAGTAAATAATTATGTTAAATCTTTTATTTCACATTTGTGACAAAAATGATCAGTCAAATAAGATTATAATTTTCTTGCTTATGATCTTTGTGGCAATGACCAATAAAAAGAAAATGTTGTTGCCATGGCAGGAAGATAAAGATAAACCCTGTTTTGCTGCAGCAACAATGATGAGGCAATGATTTAATGTTGTTGACAGCTTGTTCTGACACAAGGAAACAGGAACAAAGAAATTATATAATTGCCAGGGAATTAGACATTCCCATGCAGGCCAGATCACCTTGTTGCTTGGCAAATATGTAAATTCTTTGTTTCTGTTTCCTCATGTCAGAACGAGCTTTCATTGACATTAAATCATTGCCTCATCATTGTTGCCACAGCAAAACAGGGTTTATCTTTATCTCCTGCTGTGGCAACAACATTTTCTTTTTATTGGTCATTGCCACAAAGATCATAAGCAAGAAAATTATGATCTTATTCAACTGATCATTTTTGTCACAAATGTGGAATAAAAGATTTAACATAGTCATTTACCATTTGCTACCTCTTTACCTGGTGACAAAAACTGTTTGCCCCTTGTGTGAATGGCATTTTCTTTCACCAACCGCTCCTACTCACGTCTTAACTCCGCCTTAGTGGTATACCCCCTGGTGGTACCTTCGATTACATTGTCCCCGTTAACACCTCTGACCAATGGGGCACCTACTGGGTGCACGGCCACTCATTTGTATCCAACTTCCTCTTTACTTTTCCGCCGCGTTTAACCCCATGCTTTCCTCAAGGGCCAATACGTCGACGGTCTGCAAGCACCTCTGGTTCTTCATCCTCCAAAAGAAGTTGCACAGTACGACGAAGAATTCACCATTGTTCTTGGGGACTGGTATCATGAAGAACACGCTGTGTTGCTGAAGCAGTTCATCACCATTGCGAATCCTAATGGTGTCGAGCCCGTCCCAGGTAGGTCTCTAGTCTTTTGCATCAACTTTTTTTACTGAAAAACAATCTCTCAGAGTCTGGATTAATGTACTTTGCGCAAAACTCCACCTACCTCGGGCCTATTGCTGGCTCAAATCCAGCTTGTGTCACAAGTGCAGTCGAGTTCAATGAGAATGCCACCCTGCCTTTCCAACCAGGAAAGATATACCGCTTGCGCATGGTCAACACGGCTGCGTTCGCCATGTTCTACTTCTGGATCGATGGGCATGATATGTGTATCATCGAAGTCGACGGCGTATGTCTCCTTTTTTGCGTTCTGTTGCACGAGCTAATGTCTGGGTACAGACAGTCGCGGTCCCATTTTGTGCCATTGTGCAAAATCAGTTTTTACGTTTGTCTTTCTAAATCTTCTCGTACCTTGTATTCTTGTCTCTTACAATTTCGCGGATTTTTGCAAAAATCCACTCTGTGTGGGTTAAGTGTTCAAGAAAACAAACAAGAACCATATTACAAAATGCTGACCCTTGCTTTTATTAGCTATAGGCCCCCTTATCTTTCGGAGTGAACTCAGGTATCACGCTGGTGTCAGGTGAGGTGACCCACACTATGACGAAGACGAACCCATCTACTCTTCAAAAAAATGGCTTCCACTGGACCTTCGAAAGTTTCTGTGGGGATTGTGTGCATGTTCCGATCTGAAAACTCATGGGATGATAATCCCTGCTTGGCCACTTACCGACGCTGCCTATCCTGACGTTGTCCCGATGCAAATTCGTTAGCCGCGGGCTCATGTGAGGCCTTCTGAAATACTGTGATTTCTGGTTAAAGTTGAAGTTGAACATTGCTGCCATGCAATGCCTTCACACTTGTCGCTAGAGCCAGCCAGAGATTTGAATGACGGTGGCTACGTTATTTCCGGACGGAACGATTGCCTTCGATGCGCTAGCTGTTTTGGTTTTACCAGGTGACTTGCAGGATGTGGTTTACCGTCTGCTTTCCTTAGCTCCTGAGTTGAGCTTGAACGGCGAGAAGGACCTGGTCGTCGACATTTGTGACGACTTCCTCACCTCCTCACTCACAGAACCTGTCTTGCATTCACAGTTGGATTAATCTCAGCGGAGTTGTCCACCATTTCAAAAATTGGTTTCTCCCTCAACCATGAGGTATCTTTGACCCATAATAACACAAATGAGCATCCTTGGTCATGATGGAGGCTTCCAAGAGGCTTCTATACAATCTAATTATATCGGTAGTACAGTGATTATCTATATATATTTGTCCATAGCATATTCAGAGGCATCTGTATGTTACTCTGGCTGGTTGTTGACGGTCCTGATCGACCAAAAATTCCTTGCGACGTGGTCTTCGAGAATGTACCGGTATGGCACGTTAAAGCAGCCAGCGGGACAGCCAGCTTCGCGCCACTCACGTCCCCAAGAATTCTGCATGAGGAAACATTGCTTGGAGTTGTTGTACCCAATGGCCAGGACTGCATGGCCGCATATGACCCTCTCCTTAGGCCCAGGCATTCCAACCTTGCATTTTTTTGTAACACAGGGGCATTTTTCTCAAAGAGAAAAAACCCAAACACAAAGGGATACCCCTCGTTGATACACTGGCGAAGGTGATTGAGATTGTCAGTATCCTGAACCTTCTTCTGTTCTGGTGTTAATCCCTTGCCCCGCTTGAGTAAGATGGATTCCCGAACTAGAATCTGGTGCTCGAGGGCCTCTGTGTGGGCTGCAGCAGAGGGCTCCGTCCGCCCCTGTGCACCCTGGATGAACTCCCTGGTCCTTGCATCGTAATCGCCAGGCTGATATGGCCAAGCCCCTTCAGAACAGACACCAAAGTCGAAAACACTCTGAATTGCGCTCTCAATGGAGCACCCTACATTGAAGTTGATTCGGGGGATATAGGGGGCCTTGGGTGGGCCGCTCTTTTGTGCTTGGAACCAAATATACAATCGGGAGGGGGCGAATGACTTTGTTTCCGGGTCAGATGGGGGGGTATAAAAGGGGAATATTGTATTATGTTTGTGGAGTGCATAAACGAACACAGAACTAACAGCATTTGCGATGCAGCTTCCATATCGGCCTTGGTGGCTGCGACTGTGTGTGCCGAGTACAACAACGTCAAACTGGGCAGGGAGAGGAGCAGAAGGGGTGGAAGTGGTAGTGGAGGTGGTAGTGGAGGTGGTGGTGGAGGAGGTGATGGAGGAGGTTGTGGAGGTTGTGGTAACGGAAGTGGTTGAGGAGTGGTCATAAACGTCTCCAAGGTCATGGTCATAAATGTCGCCAAGGTCATAAACATCACCAAGGTCATAAATGTCGCCAAGGTCATAAGGGTCGCAAAGGTCATCTTTGAGAACCTCTTCACATAGCTCATCGTCGAGGTCTGGTACCCAGCCGGCAGGGGGTATAAACATTTCGAGTCGACCCTGTTGGTTGATAATCCAATCCGCAGGAGGGAGGTAAATCATGTCGCTGGTGTCGCTGGGATCACAGACCCATTCGCGGTCCACGAAGACAAGCTTAAACTTGTCATCCTAATTTTTCATCAACGTAGACAGTTCTCAACAAAGACAGAGATATAAGGCAATATGTTACTTACAGCTCTCAGCCTGGGCACGATACGGTTATCCGTAGGGGTGGAGTGGGTAGTGGGTTGTTTGGTAACATAGTGAGGGTATCGCGGAGATAGTTCAGGGGGTAAAAGAATGTTGTTGTTGATGTGGTGCACCACGGGAAGTCGGTTATTTATCGGAGGCAGTTGTTCATTGGTATCGTAAGGTACTACTAGTTCAGGGCCACCTGATACTTGACCTGTTAATTGATGCTGGCATTCCATCGGCTGCAAGGTCTATGAGGGTATATGATAGGGGTATATGTTGGGTATGTCATGTCGAGTGATGGTGGATGGTATACAACCTCGCCTGAAGTAAAAACCCTGGAATAAGGGATGAAAAAAGTTGTCGTGTTCCTGTCTAAGCTGGCCAGTTTTTGGTTCAGGCGGGGCCCACAACCTGTGTAGAGCGTAGCCTGTTGGGGAAGGAGAAGAAGGAAAGAGAAGTAGAGCTGGGACCGACGAAACGGTCTGGAAGTGTGACCGATCTGTGATGAGGCTGACAGATCTCGCCAAGACCAGGCGGCAGCGACCCAGAAGGGAGAAAGCACAAGGGGTGTCAGATCCACCGATTGTGGACGTAGCTCCCACACATGAGGGTACCACCCTCATACCATATTTGGAAATACGGCTTGAGGCGGCTGATTCTGTGAGATCAAAGCAGCGTTCAATTGGCATTCATTAATATTCATTTCTCATCCCCTCCTTTCATCGACTTGGACTCGACGCATCGTCCTTATTAACTCAGATTTCCTTCGAAAAATGATCAACTAACACTTTATATAGTGTAATACCACAATCAAGTCAATCCTTTTCTTCCACCAACATTACACTATCACCCTCGTTCATTCAAACCATCTACAATACTCCTACTGGTGAAAGTCCTCCTAATCCCTCAGCATTCACAACTTCAGCTGTCACGTACGATGAAAATACACTTTCTCTCGAAAGAGGTGACGCTTCCTGAGGCACTTGAGAAGTAAGTACGCTGCACATGGTGTTACTGACAATGGGTGTAACACATATGTCAAACATGGGCAGGAATGGCACACGAGGAGTGCTCTCTATAAGCACCAGAAAAGTACAAAGTGCAGATTACACCTTATGGGTGGGTTGTAAAATCTCTCAGTTCATTTATCCATACTCAATTATCTCGCAGAGCACATTATTTCGCTACTCAATCCTGATCAAATCATATCACAACTCGACAATTGTTTGTGACCTCCCCAATCCCATTCTTTGGGAAAACTACCTGGTTGCCCAGGTGCTTCGTTTCCGTTAGGGAATGTCACGGGTTTGTAAACCCATGCGGGTCAATGCCACGGGTTTGTATGGGTACGGGTACGGGTTGGGGCCTAGTAACCCTCTCCTGACCCGCACCCATGCTGCGGGCATGGCGGGTTTTGGCACGTGAATGTTCTTTCAAGCTCAATGGGTATTTGGCACTACCCAGAGAATATTGCCAATTGTGCGGCAATGCAGACGGCAGACCTTCCTACTGTACAGCAGTTGTACAGTACCTGTGGCGTTGGTCCAATAAATGAAAAAAATTGCGTCGCTAAAAAAATCCACATCTGTCTAACCCACATCCCATAACCACATCCCACATCCCGAACCTATGCCGACAGACTCTCCTGAGGCCTCTGGCCCTCATAAACGTAAACTTTCGGCGAAGGTGACTACTAATGGTGACCCTGAAGTGGAACGAAAGAAGAAGAGATTAGAAGCGAAGGTACAGAGCATGAAACCGGCACCTACCCAAAAGCACTCTAAGACTACAACAAAGGCAGCCGCGATTCCGAAACCAGCCCCACGACCACGACAGAGTGGTAGCTACCACTTTTATGATAAAATACAGGCAAGTGCCTGCACACCGACATACACACTGCCTAATGAATTTATGAAATGAGAAGAGTAGGCAAAACTTATGAAATGTATTTCATTTCTTTACCAGTGCTTCTCATGACTATTTCATAACTGTCCTGAGACATATTTCAATACTACTTCATTGCAATTTCATTACTGCCTGGCCTTCCATTTCATTGTCTACCCAGCATTGTTTCATTGCTATTTCATTCTTGCCTGACTTTTAATTTCATTGCCTACCCAGCCTTATTTCATTGCCTTTTCATATCCTTGCCTGGGCTACTTCATATTCATTTCATATCCCTGCCTGGGCAGTCTCATATCCCTGCCTGGGCAATTTCATATCCTTGCCTTTGCAATCTCATATCCCTGCCTGGGCTACTTCATATTCATTTCATTTCTTGCCTTAGGCAATTTCATATCCCTTCCTGCATAATTTCATATCCCTGCCTGGGCAATTTCATATCTATTTCATTCCCTACCTTGGGCTATTTCATATCCTTGCCTTTGCAATCTCATATCCCTGCCTGGGCTATTTCATACCTACCCTACTGCATTTATCATTGCCCCCTCAGAATGTCAGGCACTGCCTTCAGGGTCCATTTCAGGGTCCATCCCAAAGAGGAAACATCACCTGGTTTGACCAAAAGTGAAGAAAACCAAGAGGAGAATGTTTTTACCTATCAGGGTCCATATAATGGGATGTTGGGATGTTGGTCACATGACCAATTACCAAAAATGGTCAAAACTGAAAGTTGTAGCCCTACACTATAGCTTCCCGAATCTGTTTGAATTATGTTCTGAAGTGCTCCCATTGTGAAGATATGAGGTAAAAGATTTTCAAAAGTGTTGCTTCATTTTTGTGTTTTTTTTGTTGCATTTTTCTCCATGAAAACCAAACCAAACAACATGATTTCAGTATATTTGGAAAGCTAAAAAAAAGGGCTACAATTATTGTATCATGGGGAAAATGACCAAAAAAGGAAGATGCATGCCCTAGAAAAGAAATTGACACTGATAGACTATAATAGTCAGATATAGGCTACCATAACTACCAAAAAGTCAGACATAGACTACAAAGTTTACTAATAGCCAGACTTAGACTACAAGGTTTACTGATAGACTACAAAAGTCAGACTTAGACTACAAAGTTTACTGATACACTACAAAAGTTGGATATAGACTACAAAGTTTACTGATACACTACAAATAACTACAAAAGTCAGACATAGACTACAATGTTTACTGATACACAAAAGACTACAAAAGTCAGACTTAGACTACAAATTTTACTGATAGACTACAAAAGACCACAAAAGTCAGACTTAGACTACAAATTTTACTGATAGACTACAAAAGACCACAAAAGTCAGACTTAGACTACACAGTTTACTGATAGACTACAAAGTATACTGATAAACTACAAAAGACTACAAAAGTCGGACTTAGACTACAAGGTTTACTGATAGACTACAAAAGACCACAAAAGTCAAAAACTTGTACTTAGACTACCAAGTTAGTAGTGTCCGCTTTTTGAGACTACAAAAGTTTGTAGTGTGCGCTTTTTCATTAGAAAAGTTTGTAGTGTCCGCTTTTTGGGACTACAAAAGTTTGTAGTTGACATGTAGTTTATGGTGTTCTTGGCTCTGTCCAGATTATGGGGGTGAGGTTGAAGGGTTGACATGATCTTACTTACATATTACTAATGCTGCTGCATTAGTTTTTGACATCATGCACAAGTTGTCTTCACATTAGGAAAGGCTATCCTATGCCTTCATAATGGCACCTACTGTCCTATCTCAAAATATAATTATTATAAGTTCATGTGGAGATATGGCTGAAGGAATACCATGACTTTACATATTGCTATTGCCACATCACCACCTTTTGACATCATGGCCAAGTTGGCTTTCACATCAGGACAGGCTATTCTCTGCTTTCACATTGATAGTTACTGCTCTGTCTGCTGTCACATTGATAGCTACTGGCCTGTCCCAAACTTTGATATCAGCTCTTTGAGGGCTATAGAATGATGGGCTGATTCATCCTTGGAGGTGTCCTTAAGTTAGGTCATGTTGTAAGTTGACCATGTATTGAGACTGAACAGTAGATATCAACATGAATGGCCTCCTCTGGCTTGACAGCCATCTTGATCATGATGTGAAAAAGTGATGATGTGGCAATAGCAATATGTAAAGTCATGGTATTCCTTCAGCCATATCTCCACATGAACTTATAATAATTATATTTTGAGATAGGACAGTAGGTGCCATTATGAAGGCATAGGATAGCCTTTCCTAATGTGAAGACAACTTGTGCATGATGTCAAAAACTAATGCAGCAGCATTAGTAATATGTAAGTAAGATCATGTCAACCCTTCAACCTCACCCCCATAATCTGGACAGAGCCAAGAACACCATAAACTACATGTCAACTACAAACTTTTGTAGTCCCAAAAAGCGGACACTACAAACTTTTCTAATGAAAAAGCGCACACTACAAACTTTTGTAGTCTCAAAAAGCGGACACTACTAACTTGGTAGTCTAAGTACAAGTTTTTGACTTTTGTGGTCTTTTGTAGTCTATCAGTAAACCTTGTAGTCTAAGTCCGACTTTTGTAGTCTTTTGTAGTTTATCAGTATACTTTGTAGTCTATCAGTAAACTGTGTAGTCTAAGTCTGACTTTTGTGGTCTTTTGTAGTCTATCAGTAAAATTTGTAGTCTAAGTCTGACTTTTGTAGTCTTTTGTGTATCAGTAAACATTGTAGTCTATGTCTGACTTTTGTAGTTATTTGTAGTGTATCAGTAAACTTTGTAGTCTATATCCAACTTTTGTAGTGTATCAGTAAACTTTGTAGTCTAAGTCTGACTTTTGCAGTCTATCAGTAAACCTTGTAGTCTAAGTCTGGCTATTAGTAAACTTTGTAGTCTATGTCTGACTTTTTGGTAGTTATGGTAGTCTATATCTGACTATTATAGTCTATCAGTGTCAATTTCTTTTCTAGGGCATGCATCTTCCTTTTTTGGTCATTTTTCCCATGATACAATAATTGTAGCCCTTTTTTTTTAGCTTTCCAAATATACTGAAATCATGTTGTTTCGTTTGGTTTTCATGGAGAAAAATGCAACAAAAAAAAACACAAAAAAGAAGCAACACTTTTGAAAATCTTTTACCTCATATCTTCACAATGGGAGCACTTCAGAACAGAATTCAAACAGATTCGGGAAGCTATAGTGTAGGGCTACAACTTTCATTTTTGACCATTTTTGGTAATTGGTCATGTGACCAACATCCCAACATCCCATTATATGGACCCTGATAGGTAAAAACATTCTCCTCTTGGTTTTCTTCACTTTTGGTCAAACCAGGTGATGTTTCCTCTTTGGGATGGACCCTGAAATGGACCCTGAAGGCAGTGCCTGACATTCTGAGGGGGCAATGATAAATGCAGTAGGGTAGGTATGAAATAGCCCAGGCAGGGATATGAGATTGCAAAGGCAAGGATATGAAATAGCCCAAGGTAGGGAATGAAATAGATATGAAATTGCCCAGGCAGGGATATGAAATTATGCAGGAAGGGATATGAAATTGCCTAAGGCAAGAAATGAAATGAATATGAAGTAGCCCAGGCAGGGATATGAGATTGCAAAGGCAAGGATATGAAATTGCCCAGGCAGGGATATGAGACTGCCCAGGCAAGGATATGACATTGCCCAGGCAGGGATATGAGACTGCCCAGGCAAGGATATGAAATTGCCCAGGCAGGGATATGAGACTGCCCAGGCAGGGATATGAAATTGTCCAGGCAGGGATATGAGACTGCCCAGGCAAGGATATGAAATTGCCCAGGCAGGGATATGAGACTGCCCAGGCAGGGATATGAAATTGTCCAGGCAGGGATATGAAATGAATATGAAGTAGCCCAGGCAAGGATATGAAAAGGCAATGAAATAAGGCTGGGTAGGCAATGAAATTAAAAGTCAGGCAAGAATGAAATAGCAATGAAACAATGCTGGGTAGACAATGAAATGGAAGGCCAGGCAGTAATGAAATTGCAATGAAGTAGTATTGAAATATGTCTCAGGACAGTTATGAAATAGTCATGAGAAGCACTGGTAAAGAAATGAAATACATTTCATAAGTTTTGCCTACTCTTCTCATTTCATAAATTCATTAGGCAGTGTGGATGTCGGTGTGCAGGCACTTGCCTGTATTTTATCATAAAAGTGGTAGCTACTAGTGGAATCGTGTGTTGTACTTTTTCTTCGGTGCCTTCAGCTGCTTCCGCATGCCAGCTTCAGACAAGGCCAGCATGCGAGATGTGCTGTGGGGCAGTGACAATGTTGTTTAAGAAGGGCAAATTGAAGCCTTTGGTAGCCGACTAAAGGATACCGTCAAGCAGACAGGTATTTTTCGATTTCGAGGATGAGCTGCCTGTAGGGTGCGTGAGGGTTTCCTGGACGGATTGGAGGTGGCGATGGTGAAGGATTCTCAGTCGGATGGATTTGTGCACCGGGATGGGGTGTGACGCCGCATGCGGCATGACCTCAAATTTCTCGAGTATCCCCCTCTTCTTTCACCCCAGGCCCGGAAAGAGAAGTTCACATATCATGGATTGACACTTGGGGTGTCTGCTGGTGAGTTACTCTTACTATCAAACACAGCGGTTGAACAACTCTTTTGTATTGACAATCTGCAGCTTCCGCAGGCTGGATTGTTGTTGATCGGCTGCACCCACAAGGGCTTTAAGCGATGTGCAGAACAACATTCCGACTAGCTCTCGCGCCTCATCATCTAGCAGCGAAATGTCAGCGACAACAAGCCTCTTGGACAGTTTGACAAGTTACAATGTACTCATGGTATAAACACAGACAAAAGGATCACCATTCGTGATGCAATAGCCCTTCCACATCCCCACTGACAGATATCCAGTCTCATAGTGTTGAAGAGATACGAAAAGTCCTGGTTAAAGTGTGCGAACAACATATTCGCGTTTGTGCGTTCGATGGTGGCATAAGAGTCTAACCATGTTCCTTTCTCACAAATTTTATCCAGTCCATCTGCTCCATGGGGCTGATCAAGGTGTAATCCTCTTTGTGATCTTCATGCTACAAGGTGCCTCTTGAACCAGAATGGCTCTGATCGCTCGAGTGGCACCGATGTGGTCTAGCTTGTCCAATGGCATTGATGACTTGAATAGGTCTTCCTGACATACATACGTCAGGTATACAGACATGACATTTCAACGGGAATTGCCTTACATTATTATCAAGACAGGTCGAATCAACTTGTCCGTGCTGTATTCAAACACACTGGTAAAGACCTAAGCAAAAATGCTAACTTGGTGGCGTACTTACCCTTCAAAGGTTTCCATATAGGGCATTTACTATAGGGTAATGGAAGCTTCGAGGTCTTCCTCCTCGCATTTCGTGGGTAGGACTTTTCAGCTGAATTTTGATGTTGAGGAAAGAGGATCAGCAACGCTGACGTATTATTTAATATTTTGGTTTGATCGAAATTTGATCGCTGTTGATCCTGACGACCTCAACAACTCGCTCAACAACAACCACATTGACCACTGCTCTCAGTGTCCTCAAGTTCGAAATCAGCAACATTTTTGCTCAAGGCCACCCTAGCTGGCTTTTGCAAGGCCCTGAACCTTTTCGCCAACCACTTTTTATAGGAAGAAGCTTCTCAGCCCGAGCAACTATTACTGTGCAAGACCCTCAACATCGAGAGCTATCTTGCAGATGCTGTCCATCTTGGAAGCTCTCAGTGTTCCTTCTCGTCTTGTCTTGTTGCCGTTGATGATGGTTCTGGAGGCCTCACCCGACATCTCTCTCGGGTACAGAGTCAGTACCATTGGCGTTCTGGCGTTCATTGATGTGACACATACATTCTAGAAGGTCTACTGTTGTTAATTTCTATCTCTATGTGTGTGTTCTTTCTTTCTTTCCACTTTATGACAATGGCTAATGTGCAACGGATAGTTTTTGGGGACGGCTGTAGCTGCTGCTTTGGGGTGAAAACGGGGTGGTACATATTGACACATCTGGTGAGTTCGGTTGGACATCTTTCTTTGTTATTTCATCTAAGACATTTTTCTGCAGCATTATTATACTCAAGGATTTTTGGCGCCTGTAACTTTCTCTGCTGGGGTTTAGAAGGTTACTTTGTTACTGTGATCTGGATGTTCAGCACATTGAGCACTGTACATTTTACTCTCTCTTGTTGTTTCTTGTGTCGCTGACTCTTTCTCCTCTCTTTTTTTACAGATGTCATCCTGGATCCAGGCCTTGGAATGTGGTGGCTTGTGGTCTGCCTTGATTCTGGAGGTATGCCCAGCCTTCTGTGCACATTCAGTCAAGTATAACTTACAATATCCCTTCACAGTCATGAGCTACATCATCTCGCATTGGTGAATACACCCATATTCATCTCTTCTTCCTGTTCTCTCTGTCGTCAGCCGCATCCAAGCAAGTGAATCATCCTTCTGGCCTCACATGTCAGCCTTGGAGTACATCGAGTATACTCTTCATCAACAGGCCGCTTTTTCGCCCCTCAACACGTTGGAATGCTTACATTCCCCGCCACACCTACAACCTGCCATCGGCACCCTCTGTCACTTGCGGTGGATTTGAGATGGATGGTTTGCATTCTGTCACCACAGACAACATCATGTGACTCATCAAGCATGGCAACTAATAAGAATCGTTAAAACTTTTTTTTCTCAACAACAAATGCCAGCCTCTCTGTGAAGGGCATAATATTGTACCTGTTCATGACCACCATCCACCGCAGAAGTCCCATGATTCAGGCAAACTTCAAATACGATCTGTGAAACAACCCACAAAACGGGCCAGACTCTGATGGTGATTCAGACATTTTGTACAGGATACACCATCTCTCCAACCAAACTCAACTTCTCGAGCAAAATTGTAAAACTGGAGCTCGTTACAGACATTATTCTCATCGACTTCAGTAAATTTTGGCTTTTGGGAAATTAGGATCATCTCCCCAAAACCTAGTAGCTGGCTCTCTCTCCCTAATCCTCCCCATCCATTCCATGGTCAATGCAACTGTCCTCACAAACAATGTAGCATCAAATGATCAATCAACTAAAAATCCTTCAGCTCTGTGCCTTTGAATTCTCCAGCTGCAATGTTGCCGTACAACAAGCCATAATGGGCCAGCATGTGCTGGACTTTAGACAGATGATTGTTGGCCGCACTTAGCCGTTCTCAAGCCCCTTCCACTCATTCTAGGAGTGGCCCAAGTTTCCCCCTCTGTTAGCCAATTCCTGTGATATGACCCTTTGTTGTTCCATTATCATTGCTTCTCGATGTATGTTCTTCCTTTCAGAGTCTTGTTATCATTGACCTTACCTTTCCCCACCCACCGATGCTTTAGTCCATCTTTGAGGTATTTTTTCTTGTATCCCTCGGGCTCTACAATGTTCCCAGTGCACTGTCAACACCCACCATGATCTACGTCACCTTGTCATCGCAAACTGAAATGACCACAGAGAACCCCGACGTTGTTGAGACAGGGCTCAAGAAGGATGACAAAGGACACAAGCTACGTGGCAGAGACTGGCAGAGCACCCAGTGAGATGCCACCAACCGTGTAACCTCATTGTTTTCGCAGAACAGCCCAACACCTCCTACCTTTTAATGACTACCTTCAAGTTGCTCTACCTCTGCGATCAACAACCCGTGTGCAATTGTACGGTAAGTAACCGACCACCTTCGACTCCATGCCGTGCCGCTAACCCCACCTTTTTTCTTCCTGCAGGAAATAGGTTTGGAGGGTGCTTACTTAGCTCAGAGGCTTGACAAAACATCGCAATGGCGGCACCATGGGCCCCCACCACGGCCACAAATGAACAAGCCTCACCAACGGAAATAAATCACCCCTCCTCGTCTGCTCAATTGTGACCAAAAAAGCTAATCCATCTGTTTTTCTCTAAGACAGGGACCGAGGCCACTACTACTTTGCCCCTCCTCTCATTCAGCCATGCGAATCTGCTCGTCACTCAATTGCTCAACCAGTACCAATGCTGACTGCCAACCTGCCACCCACCGTCCACATGGCAACCACACCATGACCCGAGCTCCTGAACAGCTGCGCCATGCATTGAGCACATGAATGCCCATCGCTGCCACAACCTCAACAGTGCACCGAAGTTACAAACGCGCCTGGCCCACCTAGCTCCACCATGTGCAGTCAGAAAGAGCATACCAGTGATGGGGGGAGGCGGCTTTGTCGGTTCTTCTAGTGGTATAGTAGCCTGCAGATCTAGACGTGTCTTCGCAGGCAATGCATTGCAGAGTAGGGAAGTGAACGTGCGCCTCAATGCCCCAAAGAATGTTTGGAAAGCCAGCTTTTCTCCCCTTCCCTTCAATAGTTGAAAGAGAACTGGCAAGCCTGGAACGGAGTTGCTCGACATTGGTGGCGAGTGGCATGACTGGCTTCATGGTTTGAGTCGACGCTCATGGTATGTGTATATCATCCAGACTTGGGAATTTTAAAACAAGGCGGCTATTTTCTGGGAGGCGTCATCCACCAGGAGCCCACTTCCCTACGCTATCCCATGCTCCTGATACCCAAATCCTGTCTTACTCTTTGAGAGTGAGAAACACAACGTTAAATAGTGCGCAATCGATTAGAACCCTTCAAGTCCCAAAATCTGATGATTCAGATTTTGCTGGAGATAATGGAGCTCGATCAGCCTCATTGCGATTCCAATTTATTCACACTATATTCTGTGTTTAATCAACGACTATATTTCAAATGTTCAGCACATATTCTTCGGTTAAAATGGATTGAATAAACTTTAAATATAAACACTGAATAAAATGGAAGCAAATTGAAGAATAAATTATAAATATGTTCAGAGTATAAACAGTGAATTTGAGTTTGAAGGTATTTTAAATTTATTCTTGGTATGTTCAAAGTTTATTCACTGAATATATAAGCCCATGCCCACAGTGTGTTGTGCGATCTCCGCCTTGGAACCGACATGAGCGCGAGTGGCGACCCTTTGCTCATGTCGCATCCAAAGGATCGAAAGTCAATGTCCGGGGGTAGGAACAAAAGTGGAGGACGGGGAGGAGAGGGAGATGGAAGGGCAAAGCGAGCAAAACGAGAAGATTATTTGCAAGTGCAGTGAGCAATCATTGGCTCAGGTGCCATGTCTGGAACAAAATAATGCCTAATTGGGCGTTATTTAACACCCATTTGGGAACAATCAAAAATTAACACCCAATTGGGATTGCCATCAAAATTAACACCCAAATAGGCAGGCAGCCTCTAACACACACAATCTTCCACAAAACCATAACTTGCACCGCAGGCTGAGAAAAAAAATACCTGTATTCTATGTTTACCTCTACTTATGTGGTCAGTAGAATTTGATAGGCAAAATGTCTGAAATCACAGTAATGTAGTTCTGGAACCTGGGAAAATTTAACACCCAAATAGGCAGCTGCTCAAGCAGTTCACCTCCCTACAGGCTTTTCTTGTTGTGTTATGAGCCACAGGCCAGAAAAATATTTGAATAGCTCACTTTACTTGTGATAAATTGTAGGATACTCCAATTTGAACCCAGAATGCATTTTTGAACCATTGGGAAGAAAATTTGTGTTGTTCTGAACATATAAAGTCAGTTCTACTCAATGCAATTGCTCATCAAAGTATGAGTCAATGCTAATAAAATATTTCAGGGTATGTGGAAGCACTTTACATACACTTCTCCTTCCTAATGGCATGTTGCCATCCAGCAACAATAAAAGAATCAACAGGTAAAAAAAATTGTTGCACTGCTATCAAATGCTGATACATGAGCTACTGGTATGTTATTAATATTTCCTGACATTGCCTTGAGCTTCATGTGCAAAAGAGTTGTACTTATATCAAGATCTGGACTGTGTTACAATAAATCTATCCAAAATTGAAAATAAATCTGTCAAAATTGAACAACTTTTGCTTTTGATCTACAATTTTACATATGTAGACAGGGTAAAGTACCCTACTTCTTAGATGCACATTTTTGAAAAAAAATTGAAAAACCATTGACTGTTCCAGACATGGCTCCAGAGCCCAATCATTGACTCAATGTGGTGTTGCACAATCCTTGGTAAGTGTGATGACCAGTGACATGCCATGACATAGCGTCACACGGCCAATTTCTTGAGACATGGACTTTGTACCTTCCACAACACCAATCCAATATATTTTTTGCAGTGGGTTTGAGGGAATGATGTGATTGAATCCACTGAGAGTGTTTTTTATGTAGAAATTGTATTTATTGCTCCAAAAATGCGAAATCAGCTTGTTTTCCCTGCCAAATTTGGCACTCTGGAGAGATTGGACTATAACCTTCCAACCACAACACATATGGACATGGTTTGTAGGAGGATATTACACTTCAGTCACCCACCTTGACCAAGCTATTAGCCTTGTAAAATGTAAGAATGTATCCAGGCTAATAGGTTCTTCGGCCATTTATTTTTTTGCCTCTGGAGAAAAATATATTATTGCATTGGGCAAAAATGTTTGGCCTTCAATATGGTGACTGGAAATATTTGGGCTGATATTTTGTATTGAAAAATATCCTAGCCATCTGAAAGTGGTCAGAAATATTTGAAGCATGTTAGAGTGGTAGGAAATATTTGAAGTGTTTCAGACTGGTAGGAAATGTTTTAGTCATGTCACACTGCTAAGAAATATTTTAGCCATGTCACACTGCTAAGAAATGTTTTAGCCTTGTCACACTGCTCAGAAATCTTTTGACCATGTCACACTGCTCGGATATATTTTAGCCATGTCACATAGGCCAAATATTTCCTGCCAGTGTCATGGAGTATCTGGGGTCCTAGTTTCAAAAAAAAAACTTCAAAAATTTCTGACCATTCGAACTTTTATCTTCTGGATTCAACTTTTCTACAAAATTTATCATAAATATAATTTTGGTCCTAAACTTGCCTTTTTACTCCTATATTGTATTTTTATCATAGAAAAAGCAGATTATATATTGCAAGCGACTGTATCTATTTGTATTCAGCTATTTGTTGTATAGTTATAGCCTCTAAATTCTGCTTTATCATATAATAAAGATTGTTACTGACTGCTCTTATATTGAGTTTATATTGATAATTGCCTATAATAAACCAGCCCTACTTACTGAATTGTGACCAATGTCTATTGATGTCTGTAGCTAATCCATTCCAAATTGATTGTATCAGACAGAAACAGCTCTAGGATTTATGCAAATGTGATGAGTCATATGACACATAAACATGTGGTTGAAATGTATCACATGACATAATGTATTCATCACATTTATCTCTTAAACATTGGAATAATTAGCCACCAGAATTCTCTGGAATGACTATCACAGGAATGATCTTAAACTAACTTTCATTTCCATTTTGAAGTATATTCATTGAACTCTGACATGGTTTT
>NW_001889898.1:548901-570398 GCF_000143565.1 Laccaria bicolor S238N-H82
CCAGGATAATTCTTTTTCTTTCTCTTTATTCTTACCCAATTTTATAGCTAATTTTTATCTAAAAATGCACATCTTTTCTTGTTTAAAATTACATACTGGACCTGTAAAATAACACCTAACACTGCGGGCCTTGGCGTATATATCCACTGGGTATATTGTGGAACAATTGGGTAGATATTAATCATAATGCTCCCTTTTAACTACCGGAATTAGTTGAAAGATATTTGAAATCTTTTATTTCATTTTATCGATTTTTTTCCGTCGGAATTATTAAGAATTTTCTGAGGCGGATAAACATCGAAGATATGGGAGAGGAAATTTCTACAAGAGGCAAGTCCATTTCTGCACAGCAAATATGTGGAAGATATGTAAATAACCACAAGGTAAAGAACTGCTAAATATGGCAGTATTCTCAGACCTAACACTTGCTAAATAAGGCCATTAGGGTCGGTTAACTAAATCTAGATCTTTATCGTTCATACTCTACCTTTGAACAGCGCAGCAGAGGTCTATCTCAAATGTTGCTGAAATGCGTAGTACAACAAGCAATGTCTTCACCTCACAGATGAAGAGGTAGCTATAGCCAGAAAACTGAGAGCAAATTGTTGCATTGTCGAGCCCTCACTTGCATTGTCATGACGAACAGGGGGACCAGGAGCGGGGTTGGGCGAAGGTTGGGGTGGTATGTCCTTGGGTATGTCCTCTTTTGGACTAGCACCGTGGCGGGGTGGCCTTTTAGGCTTCGAGAGTGTGTGTGGTTAAAGATTTGCACGTTGGTCGGGATGAAACTTTTCAGTTTTGTCGCTTTTTCTTTTGTATGCACTGGAAGCGGGGTTGGTCTGCTGGATATACGTCGTCTTCCCCCATTTGTGTACTATACATTTGGAGAATACATATTGTTTTCGATATTTGTACATCTAAAGACTGGTGAATTGAAATAATTGACATCGATGGTTTGTATCTACTGTTGCACATTGGATTTGTATTGACGTTGACTATGTTAAGGTGCCCCGTCAACGTCAACAACCGCGGTGGTCATTGGTCATTGACAAAAACCAATGTAGCCGTCCCCAGCTCCGCTGGAACGTAGCCAACCACCTGACCATGTTTCGCGTTCTTCTCTTCCCAGGCGGCCGTGGATGGGACACCGTTTCCTACACACACAGCAAAGTAAGTAAGCTCCTAGTCCCCACTCTCTTCAGATTTACAATTACTCACCTTTTTCTTCTTCCCAACCTTCCCGCTCATACCCCAACCTTCCCGCTCATACCCCAACCTTCCCGCTCATACCCCAACCTTCCCGCTCATACCCCAACCTTCCCGCTCATACCCCAACCTTCCCGCTCATACCCCAACCCTTCCGCTCCGCGTCCCCTTCAAACACCTTAACGATTAATCCCACTCGTCACGCTCGCTTTTAAATCACCCTGGATCCATCTTCTTCTCCCTAACTCCTCCTTCACCTCAAACGATGAGTAATGTGATGGGTCTCTAGATGTCGCGTCGTGTTCAATGGTGAACAAGGCTCCAGGGGGGGCGTCCTCAGTTACGAAGGGGCATTAGCCGCCCCAACTCAGTTCGCGCTCCCCGCCTTGCTGGCGCGATAAACGTAGTTGGGAGATAGGGAACAAACAGCCCCAACAAATGCCAACACTCCGTACTCCTTGACATTTCCTTCCCTGAGAAACCCAGCTCTTCGTTTCTTCTTGACGACGTCAAGAGAACCGAGAAAGTGGATTTTGGAGTTGTGATGGGACACGTACATTTTGTCGTCTGCGAGACTGGGGACCATGGTGTTCATTGGGTGGGTGCATTAGAGACCCTTCTTATTTTACTCGCCACCACAGCACGTATCCCCTCCTCACAGCCCTATCCCAAGGGGCTGCGAGCGGAAGATCCCGAGAAAACGACTCCCTTCGTCTTGTCCCATCAAAGTCCCAAAGGAGTTGAATCCAGGGTCCAATATATCGGGCAGGTAAGACTAAATCAAGCCAGCTTCACTTCAATATCACTCGCCGCAAAACCTGGTTGATTGCTCATTGCTCCTCGTGTTCCTACCCACTGTAGCATACCACTGTGAGTCAAAACAAGTAGGACTAGTAACTTGCTGCGCTTCGTAGTAGCTGCGCCGTAGTCAAAACATGTAGAATCAATAACGGGCACAGCATTGAGAAGAATCCCTATAAATATCACGCAAGAAAGCATTCCCTGCTGCAGACACCCCAGAACAAAAGGTTTATCAAATATATCGACACCATGAGCCGCCGAGAAACAAAGATTTATACCGCTTTACCCAAAACTCCCACTGAGACGGTGCAATTCCAGATGCCGTCAGGTGCTTCTGTCAACTACGCTATCTTCCAAGAAATCGGAACCAGCACATTACTTGTACAATGTGATCTTTGCAACAGATACCTCCCGCTTACAAAACATAAATCTACAATTCACTATCAAAGACACCGGGGGAGTGTGATTTGCAGGGATGTTCAAGATCAAAACAATGCTGCTCGTCTTGACATTGCTACTCCCATTCAATCACAACCTGGAACAACATTCATCAACTCTTTCCAAGAACCGAGATTCAGTAGAAGTAACTCGCCACTTACCAATTCAGCTTCCCCTTCCGCTACACCGACACAAACCTCATTTTCATTTGATTATCCATCCCACAACGTGCCTGCGCTGCGTGCTGATGACCTTCCACCATCATCTCCACCTCCTTTGAGTCCTACATCTGACCGAGGGAGCGAGGATGAATTCACTTGTGGGTGTGGGCCAGTGCTTTGCATGGCATGTATGAGTCCTTTCTGTGGACTCTAAATTTAATATTAGGAAATTGGTCATGTAATCACTTTATGATTTTCTGAGTTTTGTTCTATATTTGCAAATAGACCCTGAGCTCTGAGCCTAGCCATCAATATCATAGCAACAATGTGTGCTATTCTTTTCTTTTTTTTTTTTTTTTTTTTCTTTTTATAGCAAATTTTTCCAATTTTATAACTATTTTTCTGTTTATGGTAAAATATTCCCACAGTCCTGTTTGCATATATCTCAGGAAAGAGGATGGTTAGTTATATTTTGTGACCTATAATAGGATGCTCTATATATTTGTGATGAATTTCCTTTTTTGGGTTAAAATTCCCACGGTACCAGAAACACAGCCTCTCACTTAGCTTTATTAACAAGAATTGTAGCCCCTTTGCTTAGCTTTACAAATATATATAAATAATGTCACACAGATCATTCCTTATTGAGAAAAACACAAAATACTGAAAAAATTGGACACTTTTTGAAAATAGTCATGTATTTTGACCAATATCTGCATAAGAAAGAAGGCTAGTCAGATGATATAATCACATTTCTGATATTTAATGTTGCTATACTATTGGAGAGGCTGTATTCAGGGTCCAGGATACACTTCCAAATATGGGAATCTGCCCAAATATAGCTAAATTATTGTGTACAAGTTTCTTCACTTTCCAGCTGTTTTCTCTGAGTTGTTTTTTTTTCTGTCTATATTTAGATATGGACCCTGAACACAGCCCCTTCAATATCATGACAACAGCAAATATCATTCCGATTTTTCTTCCCTTTTTTGGCATATTTTGTAATCATGTTATACAATCTATCTGGCTTTGTTCTATTTTTAGAGATGGACCCTGAACCCTGAACACAGCCCATTCATGATCATGGCAATGGTGAATACCATGCTTATTTTTCACTTATTTTGCACTGCTTCTCAACCTATCTGTTTCCATTTTTCAGACAGCTTTCTATATTTGGATATGGACCCTGAACCCTGAACACAGCCTCTCCAACTTACTAAGCAATATTCTGATTTTCTACACATTTTTGGCCAATTTATTTGCCATTTTTCCTGATTTTATGGCTGCTTCTCTCCTTAAGAGAAAAGGTTCCCGCGGTGATGAAAGGTAAATCAATGAATCAATGAAAAATTTGTCTAAGTCCTCAGTTGATAAAGAATGAGTCTTACTCGTAAACTCGTAAGGACTCATAATACTCAGTCCAGAAAAGCTTGAAGATAGTTTTCCGGATAATGTTTGTACTGGCCAAATTATTGAATGGAAAGCTGGTTCCGTGTGGGATACCTATGCATTCCAACAGCATGATGGCAACGATATTGGGTGGGCACCCATTGGTTATGAAGGACCGGGGTGGATTCGACTTCAATCTAACTCCTGCAATATATTTCTGACAACAAAAATTGAAATGAATCGTCGAGCATGCGCTAAATGCTTCAGTTTATTGAACTCGAAAGCTCTGAGGAAATTTATGGACCGTGCAGAAAAAGATATTATGCCTCACACTCCATGGAAATATTTAAATGCGAGACAGCTCAAGAATATGCTTACAATGTCTCGAAAGAGGGCCAATGCACTCCACATAAAGCTATCACTATGTGCTCAACAAGTTGGACGCTTACAGAAGAAGCTAAATGACTATCAACGGATGATCATGCTTATCTCACAAAATAGGATTGCTGGGGTCTCCAGGATTTTATCTGTCGCACTGCGAAATGGAGCTAATGAAGAAGCTATCTGCATGAAACTTCATTGTGCAATTGAAGGAACATACAGACCCCATTCAGGATGGACAGAACGGGAATTTGACACCGCATTTTTAACCAAGGCAATTGGTGGCCCAAGGTTGCTTTATGCACTCCAGAAAGCGGAGGGGTATCCATCGCTCAGCACATTGCGAAAGCGGAAACCAATTCCTGAGCTTTCTGTATCAGTGGGAAAGCCAATTATATCTGAATTCTCTGCAAATATTTCCGCATTTCTGGGGGAAAGGGGACGAAAGCCATCAGCAGCTTCACAAGTACAAATTGTCATTGATGGAGCTGCAATCGAAGAGGCTATCCGCTTTGATTTTAAACGGAAATCTCTGCTAGGACTTTGCCGTGAGCACTGTGGAAATATTAAAACAACTGTGGACGACATTCAAGACCTTCACAATGTAGCTCATGCTCTCGACGCAAATGAAAGTGATCATCAACTTTGTCATTATGGAAAAGATGCAACGGTCCTCGGGATAGCGCCGGTTACAGGTATAGAAAATTATCATGTAACTCCCCTTGTCCTAGCCAGCTCTTGCAAAACAGAAAAGGGCGAGCAGCTGGCACTGTGGGTTGCAAATTTCATAGAAACCTACCATAAACATCCTGATGGCGAGGCACGACATGGCCCAATATTTACTATTGCCACAGATGGAGAATCCTCATTTCGAAAACTCCGCTTTATCATCGGACTTGGCAAAGAAACTGTCAAGCAGGAATCTGACCTTGGTAAAAAAATATTTGGGCTTCCTGGATTGAATTTAGAAACAGGCCACAACGGACTATTGGGAACTTGTGATCCCAAACACATCGTAAAACGGTTTGCAACAATGATTAGGTCGCCAAAGGGTGTACAAGTTGGAAATGTACACATTACATCAGGTGATGTACTTCGTGCTCTCGAGCAATTGCCAGATATGACACCAGAAGAGGCGTTAAATTTACTCAGTCCAGTGGATAAGCAAAATGTTCCCAAAGCAGTTAACTTGCTTCAATGTCTGACACTCCTAGATGGCCAAAAAACTATCACCAATAACCCGACACTTCAAGAGAGAATGCGATGCATTGCTTTTATTTCAAAAGTCTTGGGATCCTTCCTCTATCCATTTATTAATGTCGAGTTATCACTATCAGAGCAGATCCGCGCATTATCGCGATATGCCCATTTAATCACAGCATTATATCTGCGACATGGTCTTGAATTTATGTCAAGTGCCCTCATTGCAGATTCCCAAGCAATCGTAAAGAATATAATCTTTACAACTGCACGGCTACAAATTTCAGATCCAAACATACCTTATTTCATTCTGTTTGAAGGGACAGACCGGTTGGAAAATGTTTTCTCCCATGTACGCACTCAAGACCATGCTCGCAACTTCGACATTCAACAGCTCTCACAGAAATTGAGCATCGGCGCAGAAATAGATGCTATCTTTCAACGGCATCCTGACCTTGATCGAGGACACATTCGTCGCAATCTTGTCAATGCTCGAGGGATTGATCACATGAATCCCAAATCATGGATTGGCGACGTCCGCGTCGGTAACGTTGATCTCAAGTCTGAATACCTTGCTGGAAGGCTAGAGGCCAATGAAATTCTAAACGAACATTTCCACAGTAAATCAGCTGCCCCTAACTTCGACAAACTCTTTTCAAAGCCACACACAGATCATCTTCGACCAAAAACAGAATACATTGGAAATCGGGATGTAGACGATGACAACGTCGAAATTGATGATGGAATTGCGACAGGACATCTTGATATTGGCGTATCCGAGGCTGGCGACAGCATCGTCGAGGATGCAGCCAGTACCATCGATGCAGACGAATTTACTGGGATTGAATTTCAGCAGAGCGACCTTCTGAATCCAACAACAGAAATGGCTGGAACATCCTACCTTCTTGTTGAGGGCCAGAAACAATATATTCCAACTCTCGTCAGTCAAATACTTGGCGCCGACAGAAAGAAAAAATCATTGAGCACAACGCACGGACTTCGCGTACAAGGGATCACGGTCGAGCAATCATTGCGAAGATCCCTGAATATTAATTCCTCAGGAGATGACCTAGACGTGTCTGAAGAAAAGGTCAAGGCTGGTGACCTTGGAGGCATATTGGTTCGCGTGGGCGAATATATCTGTCTTGCAGTCGTTGAGGTCCTGAACTTTCGAAAGGGCACTTCGAAGACTAACCTTGCATCGATCGACGTAAACGATCTTGACTCCGAGGGTCAGCATGCAGTAACTGTGGCCATTCAAATAATTGAATTGATTGCTGAGGAACCAAAGGACGAATCTGAGAAACTTACTTGGTGGTGGTCTCAAGAGTATATCCCATTGGTAGCTAACGAAGGTGGCACTGTCCGCCAACGGCACCTTGTGAAGCACATACCAGGGAAGGTATTTCATCCTCTCTCGCCAAAAATTATATACAACTCAGCTGGTCATCCGATATGGTCTCTCGACCATTTCGATCTTGAACGGACACTTGCGCATGCATGGTCGGCTTTGGATCCCGAATCTGCGAACATTGCGGAAACAGTTACCTTGCTTCCAATGATTAGTGGCCCGAAAGGACTCAATAAACTTCCTTACCGTCGAATGGAGCTCGAAACACTGGCCACACTTTTTATTACGCCAGACAAGATTACCACTCCCTTGAACCTAGTCAAACTCAACGGAACTGATCAACGCCCGTGTCACATTTGTAACAAAATACTCCACATAAACGAAATGAGAAATCACGTTGGCATCCACATATTAAAGGCTTGCCGAGATGTCGTTGATCTAGTGGTAAAAGAGATCGGGGCCGATGCATGCGGTTGGTGTGGTAGGGATGGTTGCAAGACCCAGCTTGTGGAGAGCAAGAACACTGTAAAGATCACATCAAATTGTGAGTACCACTACGAAAAAATGCAATATAAGGCAGCTGGTAGACCCACCAACCTGAAACCGTGTACCAACATCCCTCTTAACTGCACCATCTGCCCCCCTGCGTCAAATGGACAGTTAGTCACATTTTGGAAATATGAATTCATCACTCACATGGTGGACAAGCATCTTCTCCAGGACGACGAACTTCCCAGTCTTCCATTGCAGCTCTGGGCAACCACACATATCAGCAGATGGGAGGAGTTGAAGATGGGGATTCCGGTGGATAGTACAGATGAATGGAGAGATGTGAATCAGGTGTTGGATAGCGACGACGTGAACGTTATACTGGAAGAGGATGTCAAAGACGACGACATCTACGTGGAAGAAGAGGTTGCGATGGTGGAGTCATCCACAAGAGAATCCCGAAAAAGATCGATATCGATCCAATCAGCTTCTCGAGATGAATCCCCCACAAAACGGCATCAAGGCTTATAATAAAATAGTGTTTCTACAAATAATTGGACAGTTTCTATTAGTTACGCTGTATATTTAGTGTTACCGTGAATACTACAAGTCTATCGCATTGTGTACGGCGTTATCTTCACGCTGATTTAGTCTCCCATATCCGACCCTGGATTCAACTCCTTTGGGACTTTGATGGGACAAGACGAAGGGAGTCGTTTTCTCGGGATCTTCTGCTTGCAGCCCCTTGCCCTATCCCTTTTGTTACAATGTCAGTTTCTATATCTCGTCACTCAAGTATCGTGCTGACCACTTACTACAGTGATCCATTCCCTATGTGTATGACCAGCGCCCACAATGTGGGACTTGTGTGTAGCGCTTTCTGCATCGTTCCGCTGTCGATTGGCCTACGAAGTGTTCATGACGTTCCAAAGGGAATAGGGCAAAAGTATAAGGAGAAGACAAATACCATCCATGCACTGCCCCAAATTCCGCTCCATCTTTATATCGCCTGCTTATCCACCCCTGTTCCCTCAATGACCGAGTCGTTCGAAAGCTGCGGTGTTGTCGACATTCAACCGATCTTCCACAACCACAGTAAGCGTTGACACGACCAGGCAATCCATTCTCAACGTCTTACCACTATACATCGACTCCTAGACCTCCGTCACGTCCATCGTAGTCATCCTACACGTTGGAAGCACAGGGCTTTGTGCCCAGTCGAATGGGTGAGCTGTCGGCAGGCCGCAGTTATCGAGATGGTGGTCTTGTGGTCACTATTGTCACATGTTACACTTTGCTCACCCATTCAACACCCATTTAACCTTCAGGTTTCAACACCACAAATCAGCTGGCTTCTGTCGGTATTGGTGGACAATAACTTACGTTCCGTAGATCATACATCTCGTGTTGCCATTGTAAACGACATCGACATTAGAAGGAACGGTTCAGTCAGCGGCTCAAACGCGCAACAACGCCAACATACCTTTTAGAGTGTCATCAACAGCCGAGGGCAATCGTTATGTGGGAGGAGACGCGACGAAGAAGCTTGGGTATCCAGGTGAGTAAGGTCAAGGAGAAGTGAATGACCGTGACATACTTTTCCCAGAATCAACCTCTGTCTTGCACCACCTATCCCACCCATTCAAGCTGTGCTTCATGACGTCGAATCGAGATGTTCCACGTTGCGTACATACAAAGTGAGATTTTTATGATGGGAAACCTGAGGGGCATGAGCAGTGTGGTAAGTAAGCAGGGGATGCGTAACTCGTGTAGATAAAAACTTACCATCTTCATCAGTGACAACCAGCCTGCAGGAAGGGTAAGCGAACATTGTTGATGACGAAGCAGCTCACGTACCTGGCTACCGTCTAGCGTTGCCTGACGTCGGGCCTCCAAGCACGGTTCTAAAATGTCGATGAGCAAGGTGAAAGTCAACGAGGACAGACCCACCAGACAACTTACTGATGTCACAGCGGTGAATGACGACGACAATCGCGAGGTTAACAACAAGAGGGCAGTGGAGTTCGACGACGAAAAGAGAAGAAAGTGGACGTAGTCAACGGGAGGAGAGTGTGTGTCATTGGGAGTTATTGAAAAATCGACCATTGCTGCACGAATTTCTAATTCGATTTTTGGCGTTCTGGGGATCTCTGTCACGAGGAGGTCTTCTCATTATTGTCCTGAACCCCCATTTACTTTTTGCAGGGTTTTTCCCAATCTTTCTTGATTTTTCGGAGGCCGCCCAGGTTGTACACCCGTGTCCATTTGATTTTTGAGTGTTTGAAGATCATCGGGTCTGTTTCTATCCACGTTTCACCTTTGTTCTCGAACTAATACTTCTTTCCTTTATTGTAGATGCTTTAATTTGATTTTTGGACTTCGGCGGATCGCTATCACGCAGCGTGCAAAGTTCGAACCTATTCCTCCAACTTTACCTCTGGACTGGCCCGACGCAACGTATCGCTTTCCGGAAAACATTCCTCTGCTGCTGTGCCTTCCTAACGTGAGTTGTGTTTATTCTTTCGTTCTCTTACCAATTGTCTTACCAATGTGTGTCTAGTGTTCTAATTCGCTGTTTCGATGTCCGGCGATTGCAACGTGACAGCACATAGTGCTGCTACCACGTTTTCTTGTTACAACATACCCCTTGCCACTCAAACTCGATTTTTCGAGTTCCGGGAATCGCCCTCACTCTATCCACCCTCCTTGACATCGTAAGCTTGTTCCTACACCCCTCCTTTGTTTTTCTTTTCTCATACCCTTCTACAGTCTTGTAACGATTTTTTGATTTTCTAAATTCTGGCCATTGCTACGTGCTGGTAAGTTTCTATAAAGTTACATTCTTGTTCACGAACTAATCCTACTTTCTTAGATGTTCTAATTTGATTTTTCGACATCCGGGGATCGCTATCACGCAGTGTGCCACCCCGCTCTTCCAATATTGGCCCGACGCAACATATTGCGTTCCAGCAAACACACTGATATGGCTGTGTCTTCCAAACGTAAGTTGTGTTTATTTTTTCGCTCTCTTACCAATCAATCCTTCTAGATGGGTGTCCAGCATTCTAATGACGTCCGGCAATCGATACATGGAAGCACATAGTGCTACTACCGTGTTTTCTTGTTACAACATGACCCCTCTCCATTTAAATTCGATTTTTGGAGTTCCCGCAACCTTCCTCAACCTACCCACCTTCCTAGGCGTCGTAAGCTTATCCCTATACCCCTTCTTTTGTTTTTATTTTCTCAGATTCCCTTCCAGATCCACTCTTGCAATTATCTTTGAATTTCAAAGTCCGGCCATCGCTATGGTGTGCTGCCCATCGTATTCTTTGAGCCGCTTCACCCCCACGGTTCAAACTGGGTTGTTAGAGTTCCCGCGATTGCCTTCACATCGTAAGTTTATTTCTATACCCTCCTTTGTTTTTATTGTCTCATATTCCCTTTCAGACTCACTCTGACGGTTATCTTTTGAATTTCAAAGTCTGGCCATCGCTATGTGGTCACTGTTTTCTTTACGTCGCTTCTCAAGCTCGACCTTTCGCCAATTTCCACGATCACGCTCACGCCGCTCAATATTCTATGTGCCGTGCGATTTCCATCACCCTAGCCGTATGTTGTAAGCCTCCAGTCTGATTCCTTCGTTTCTTTCTCATACACCCTTTAAGATTCATGTTTGCGAGATTTATGGGAAACATGGCAACATATCTTTCTCTTAGTGTTGCTATCAAGTTGCAATTAAAATTTCAACGCCTGGCGATCGCCCTCATGCCACCCATCTTCTTTCCGGGTATTAAGCTTCGTCTTTTGTTGATTCCAAGATAACCCGTTGAGGAGAAGGTTGAGAACGCAGTTGGAAGGGGTGCCTGGAGCGAAGGGTGGGAAAGGCGGGTTTCCTCTCATCAGAAAGCCGGACGAACGAGGCTTCTTGTTGTATACCATGGTATGACCCACCCTTCCTCACCATAACACGTGCTGACAACTTCCTTTCTTCCTCCCTACCCAGGCCACTTCACAAGACCTAACATCCGAAGACGAGGACGCACCCATCCCCATTCCCATCCGCGGCATCAATGGTGGCTGGAGCAATCCCCAATCCCCAGCTAAAACGGCATGGAGGCAGGCCAAGGCAGCTCTCCAGAGCTACCACCGATCTCCAACGGCTTCGACTTCAACTCCATCAGCCATGTGTCGAGCTCATCGTCCCAACAATCTCGTTTGGCACCACCCAAACGTCTACCAGAACTTGGGGGTGGAGCTATCTCCGCCAATAGCAGCACCAGCAGCTTTCTCCATCCGCAATATCCCAATGGCGTCACCTCTGCCTCTTCCACTATCCCCAAGAACACCTATCCCACACAGACTAAAGCACGGCTTCCTGGTTGTATGTATGTCGGCCCACACCCCTCCAACCCCTCCAACTCCGACTCCTTGCCGTCCTCTGATGGTGAGAAGGAGTTTGAGCGCTTCAAAATGGAGATGCGGGTAACCAAAATTCTCGAGTTTCACGAGGCCGCCGCGCAGGCTGATATAGCTTTGGCGGCGAGATCTACAAGGCCAGGAAGTTGAGGAATGGGGACAAAACCGAGGATGCGCAACGAGTTGCGGACCATCAAAAGTGGATGATGAGACTACAAGCAGAGAAGGAGGAGGAGCGAAACTGTATTGTCAAAACTGAAGCTCATACGTAGTACCTCTGTCACGTTCTTTTCTATTGATGACGACGAGTTACCATTCTCATTTTTTTCATATTCAAGCGCCGAGGCATGGCTGAGTATAATCAATTTTAGTTACGGGGACCTGCCTTTTGTTTGCATTCTCACACCTTGTATTTCAAATCACCGTACAAAGGTACACCTGTCTGCCCATTTGCATTGAATGCCCAGTTCGTACCCGTTGACAAGGACCCTCCCTTGGCTCGGAATGTTAAGGGCATGATCTGGAAACGCTCAGTTAACGTGAGTCGACGGGATGTAGCAAGCATAAATAGACCATACACGATAAACTACAACTATTCAGTTACATAGAGCTGATATTCTACTTTTCATTCAATTCTTCTTCTTCTGATCATATTGAGAACCATCGACAATACAAAGCATTCGCCAGGTGAGTGGCGCCAGTGAAAACAAAAATCAGGGATAGGTTGTATGTGGCCTCTTTGGTGAAGAGATCGTCCTGTTACGATACAGTCATTGACGAGAGGGGGAGGGTAGCAGAGGCGTACATTGTTCTTCTCCGCAAGTTCAAGAACATTTCGTAATGGTTGACCGCATAGGAGTAAAGTCCTGGGTAGAATTAGCAAGGAAGGCGCACAACGACAGGAGGATGAGACCGACCAAGCTGATGGAAAATCCTGGCAAAATTGTATTCCACTTCTGGTACACTCTGTGTGTCACTTCCTCGGAGACTGCGATACTGCGTTAGGAACGCCATAGCCTACAAGGAAACAAATCATTAGTCCCATAATCCTTCTCAGAGCGGATAGAACTACCTGTGTAACAAGATGATGTCAGTTATCTGACTGACGTTGCATTGCCCTACCAATGGAAGCTATGGCCAAGCACAAGCATATCATCGGATCGTCAGGGCAATAATTGTATACATGCAACAGATAGACTATCCACAACGTCAGCAAGAAGCAGCATATACGCTCACGAAAGGGGGAACTCACAAATAGCACTCTGATAGCTCTTCGCAGCGATACAAATCTGGCCATAGATAGCCACAATAACTGGGTTATACTTCATCGGAATCTCAGGGACATTGTGGCTCCCTGCCATAGCTGTCGCCCCACTCTCCTGATCACCACCCTGGTCCGGCACTCCATCATCCCCATCCTCATCAGCCCCATCCTCCGCTTTCCTGCTCTGTGCAGTGGGTGCATACCGCTTGTTCAATGGATTCCACTTGAGCACTTCTGGGCTCTTCACAGCCGTATCTGCCAAGTTCATTTCCCTAAACAGATGCTTTTGAAGTGTGGAAGTGATGAAAGAATCTGTGGGGTGGAGGCCACTTGATAGGCAAGCCATGAGGATTCGAAGTGGCTCGTTGTTGAATTGGTGTACGGTTATGAGTTTGCGTGCTTGTACAACAACAGCGGTGTGTTGGCCCGCAGCCAAACCACAAGCTACAGGCAGAAACGTATGAGCTCAGACAGTACGAAGAGCCCAAGGGAGGGATGCTCACTGATAATTGCTAGTCGAATAGAGTCCTGTCGCTCACGAGCTTGATATGCATTTGAGACCAGGATATGTCGAAGGATTTCATCTGCGATGTCGTATTGACCTTGTCGGGTGAGGAGAAAGCAATACTGGTCCCCAGGATCAACCAAAGAGCACATAAAAGGTAAGAGAGAATCCGAACAAACCTGCATGAACAACTTCAACCAGTCATCGAATGAAATCCCTCTAAATACATCCACTTTGCCGATCTGCACCTCTCCTTTGGTCGCCTTCCTCGACATGCTATCATGTTCTAAAAAGATCAATGTTAGCCTCAACCTGACAATTGAAGCAAGAACCAACCCAAGTCAAGCTGCAACCTCAACGCCATCCGATCTTCATCAGCTTCCGTCTCGACCTTCTGTTTCTTTCTATGACTCCTTGGAAACATCCCCTTGAACGGGTTACCCTAAGCCCCGTCAACAGGATCAGCCCCTCACCCAACCCCAAAAGGGAAAAAAGACAACCCACCCGACTGGTCAAAAACAAATTCCTCATCTCCCTAAACATATCTACAAGCTTCTCCGCCTCCACCATCCACTCCCTCTCACACTCCTCATCCCCACCCATCATACCTGCCCACAGCTCCCTTATCCTCTGATACCCCTGCATCACCTCTTTCTCCTTGGCCGCCTCCAGCTCCCTCAGCTGCAGGTGCGTTAGTTGATGCTGGACACGGATAGCGTTAGCTTTAGACCTGGCAATACGTTCTTCGGCGAAGAGAGAGGCTGTGGTGGGGTCGTCTTCAAACTGGGTCGCCGGTGCCTTTGCGCGCTTTTTGCGGGAGTCGATGACTGGGAGGCGTTGAATTGAGGATGGGATGGGAGAGAAGAACGACTGCATACCTTCATATAGTAGCTCTAAAGCCCATTGAGTTTCACCTAGGATCTCATAAATCTCGGCAAGCTTCATTTTGGCGTCGTTGTGCATAGGATCAGCCTGTCGAACTTGATATGTGTCAATCAGTGTGCTAGTTAGCTGTCAAGTAAGAAAGTCGTACTGTGTTCATAGACTTCTGCAGCTTCATGAAGTTCTTCGAGCATCTTCATACATGCAGCTGTCTGTAAGAGAATATAGATAGATACTGCTTGTCTTCAGTTGCGATGAGTGCCATAATTTTAAAAAGACGTATTGGGAGTCACGTACCGCAGGGTCAGCACCAAGGAGCTCGTAGATAGGCTTCCCCTCCGTGTACATCCCCCTCTCAAAGTATGCATCTACAATCTCAGCAAAGAGGACTGCGTAATCAAGAGTATCTTCTGCCAAGACCGCATTCGCATGGAGCTAACCAATGAAAATCAGCATCTCCCACAACCAAGGGAACCAAACTCACCTTTCCCTCCTCGATCTCGCCCATCTTAATCCTCGCAACCGCCAACCGATGACGTGCATTGGCATCCAGCTCAAACCTCTCAGCCTGTATCTGACCTCCCTCTTCAATCACACTTGTCCCCGGCCACCTATCCATATCATACTCCCTATCATCCCCGCACAAATCCCAATACCGCTGCTCGGCTCTCCTTTGCAACCAACGAGTTCTGCGCCTGATCGTCTGGGCTGCTTTTTCGTGATCCCCAAGAGCGTTGTAAAAGTCGGCTAGGAGGAGCAGGTCAAGTTTGGTGAAGATGATCTCCAAAGGGGTGGGGTAGATGTGTTGGTAGTGTTCGAACGCGGCTTGGAGGAGGTCGGCACAAGTTGGGAGTTCGGAGAGCTCGACAAGGATGGTGTGGAGTTCGTGGAGAACGGTCAGGTCGTGTGGAAACCGTTTAAGGATTGCTGTGAATGCGTTGCGGGCCTGAAGGGCAATGTTAATGTAGTAATGAGATGAGTGTGAATGAACTTACTGTTCGAAAGTCTCCAATCTCCTTTGCCAACGATGCTCGATCCCACAATGCATCGACATTTGTCGGGTCAAGACTGATACTTTTCGATAGCAGTATAACGCCTGTTGGTTATACCCATGTTCCCTCGACTGCCTCGCCAATCGATCCCACTCATCCGCATCGTGTCGAAGGTGAGCTGCCATGATCCTAAGCTGTAGCGCCTTCTGCCCTTGTTCCATATCTTCATAGCACTGCGCAAGGATAGACCAACCACTCGCCGCACGCGGTCCAGTGCGTATGACCTCTTGCATCATCCGGATTGCTTCAGATATGTTGCTGTCTAGATTCCCATCCCCAATAAGGGAGCGAACTTGTTGAGAGAGGACTGGCCCCGTCGTTCGGCCTTTCTGTGGGGGTTTTAGAAAGAAAAAAAAACGAGCGTAGGCAAGCTCACTTGCCCATTTGCATTTCCGGCCAATACCAGAGGCTTCCCTGAGATCATCGTGAAACTCGGCCTCTTTCTCCTCGATGCTGAAATCCCAATCCTTTGTCAATGCGCTGCCACTCGCTCTGTTGTTTGAAGACGTGTCCCGGAGTCGTATGTTCTGTACTAGACGACTGCGATTGTGCTGACCAGCAGAATTATGAGTTATAAAGAAATGCGAACTCGAAATCTTATTCAATCTCCTTCTCGGCGTACGTTTCTTCGGGGTTGGGTACATCGTCATCCTCGCCCTCAGCTTCTTCTTCTGAATTTGGTGTCTTCGTCGGTTAGGCCCTCAACCAACTCCTCATCGACGTCCATTTCGTCGTCTGTTCTTGACAACATCTGTTGTGCGTTGGCAGGGAATTGAAGATCACCAGAAAGTGACTCACGTGACCATTGTGGCTTCAACCCAAAACCCAATCTCCACCAGCAACTTGAACCAGCACCAGCACATCATGAACGTCAAACATTAAAACATTAATCTTCTGTGACTAAGTATTTGGTCACCTGGCCCTGTGACAGACCACAGGCAACCAGTGACTCCTGTACGGAAAATCATCGGCGAGGTCAAGGCGTGGTCAGTTTTCTTCTTCCAAGTTCCCACAGAGGAATGTTTTGTTCGATACCAGCTTGACATCGGAAATAGTACGAACCAGAAACGCTGCGGATATTTCTCCTCACCCAAAAGGCCCTTTATCGAGCGTCACCTCAAACTGGCATCTGGATTCGGGATGCCTGTAAGCTGCTCACACCATCCTCACACTACCCCTCACAATAATCATTTGAATCAGACTTTCGCCAGGATATAAACTTCTGCCGGGCTATTCTATGTGTACAAATACGGGTAACAAAGAGTCCAGGGAGTAGTATCTCACCATATGAAATGAATTGATAGAATTCTTTCAAAATTATCGCGACCCAAGTCCTTCCCAAAATAAAAACTCATATCCCTTCCCTGGATAAGAATGAACGGAACTGAGGCTGCGCGTCTAAAGAGAAAGCATAAGGAGAAGGAGGTGCCAAAGATGGAGTGGGGGAAAGGCCTGGTGCAAAGAGAGGAGCAGAAGCGATGTCGGTTAGGGCTGGAAAGGGAGAGGGGAAAAGCGATTGCTTTAAACGGATGACAAGGATTTGAATGAGGAACTCAAAGCAAAGGCCGTCCTGCAAGGTCTGCGTGGACCAAGCGTGGACGAGCCAACAAGTCTTCTCGCATGCAGAACGCGGATGACTGTTTTTTTTTTTCAAAGGAGGGAGTGCAGAGGTGCCAGTGGTGGGTTTGAAGTTCGAGGGGTTCTCCCATAGCGCCATGTCATTGAAAGGGATGTATCGTGCAACAGAGAACTCTGTCCATATTCGTCCTCTGGAAGCTGACCTGAATCCACACCCGTCATCCATTGCACTGATCTTTTCCAGGACCAGCTTCCTGGGTCATTCTCCTTCCACATTTCTCCCTCTGGAAGCACGTTCTCACCTCCCCTCTCGTAATCCTGCTCTGGGTCCCCATCGTCCGTCACACCCATTTGCAAGGTCTGCGCGAACACGCCAACAAGTCTTCTAGATCCCACATGCAGAACACAGATGGCTGATTGATGAGCGTGAAAACGTTCGAGGGGCGGAAAATGCTGAGGCTTCCGAGTGGAAAGAGGCAGCGGGAGAGGAATTGGGCATGGGATGACACTTGTGGGCGGGGTGCTGGTGAGATGAGGTAGATGGGTGGGCACGTCCTTATAGTTTCAATACGCACTTCTGCCTTTTTAGTGTCTTGATACGTAGCAAGGATCCGTGTTCGAATGAAGTCTTCCTCCGAGTCAGTTTGTTTTCAATCTTTGTCTTGGGTTTCGTGATACGCAAAGCTCAGAAACCAGTGAAGCGTTGAGGGGCGGGAGGTCGGAGCTAGAACGAGTGATTGGTGGTATGAACAGATCCAGATTTCAAGTGTTAGGTCCGAGAATACTGCCATATTTAGCAGTTCTTTACCTCGTGGTTATTTACATATCTTCCACATATTTGCTGTGCGGATATGGAGTTGCCTTTTGTGGAAATTTCCTCTCCAATATCTTCGACATTTATCCGCCCCTGAAAATTCTAAATAATTCCAACGGAAAAAAATCGATAAAATGATATACAACATTTTAAATATCTTTCAACTAATTCTGGCAGTTAAAAGGTAGCATTATTATCAATATATACCCCATTTTTCCATGTTATACCCAGTGGATATATAAGCCAAGGCCCACAGTGTAATATTACAGCTAATTGTAAAATAATAGAGTGGCTTCCCATTCCAGTTCAATCATCTGTTTGTTTTGTTGATGGCCAGACATATTAATTACCCTATTTGAAAGTATATCCACAGCAGTGTATTCTTTTTTCCTTTTTGTTTTCTAATTTTCTAACTAATTTTGTATTAATTACCATATTGGGAAATGCACATGAATAATGGTAACAACATTTTTTTTTCTTTTTTTTTTCTAATTTTCTAGATATAATTCCTTATTAGAAAATGTGCACAGACCTTTGACAACACTCTATTATTTTTTCTCTTTTTCTTCTGATTTTTTGGTCATATTTCCATTAATTACCATATTAGGAAAGGTGCACACACCATGTGGACAGTTCTCAATATTATTACCAATAGTGAGCACTATCTCCATTTATTTCTGATTTTATGACAATTTTTCATGTGGAAATGAAATACTTACTTTATTTTGCAATTGTAGTAGCCACATTATTCTGGTGTAAATACTAGACAAGTGCCAACATCCTTGCTGGCTGGAAAAAGAGATCATGTGACTATATCACATGATACATTCATATGATATGTCACATGATCAGACCACATGACTTGTCACATGATCAGACTCCATTGATATGTCACATGATCTATGTCACATGACTACCATATCATGTGAACAACTATATGATGCATTTATCATGTGCCTATAAGATGAAACTAGAGTCAGATATTGATTTTCTGGCGATATTTTCACTAATTACCATATTTAGAAATATGCACAGACCAAGTAAATAATACATTTATATAATCAATGACCATTTCCAGCATGTGAATTTGTTTTCTTATTTTTTCTAACTTTTTGGCTGTAATTTCAGTAATTACTATATTAGGAACTGTGAACAGACCATGCAAACATCTGCCCATCATCAACACCTGATTTCTTTCTGATTTTATTCTGGTAGTATTCCAAATTTGTGTGGTCTAATAGATTATATGTGTGTTAAATGTGGGAGCTGTCAATGAAAGTCATACAGCAAGCTTGAATGACAATGGTGTGAAGACTTGTCACAGCTCAGTCCAAAGAGAGGAAGAATGAGTGTTAGAGACTAGAAGTGGGTGTATTTTAATGAGATTTGAGATTGCTCCAGATATTCAAAGCTACCTTCGAAATCCACAAGAGGTTGGATACAGATGCAGGAAGAGATAAGACCTGCCCTGATAAACTGGTTTTGTAACACAGAAGTTTAGCAAGTAATTTGAGTTTTTCAGGGTCACTGAATACTCTTGTTGTGAAAGCATTCAGTATGGCTTCTTAGCAAGTTGGTGGTTCAAACCAAGCTGGAGGCAAGATTACATTGCCAGCTGGTTAACCTCACCAACTGTAGCAGTAAGTGACAAGTTGCAAGGTGAAATCCCCTGGGGTCACCTATATGGTACCTCCCCATGATAACTACATATTGGAAGGTCCTGATTGATGTTATAGAGTCAGGGAGGGTGTAAGGCTGTATTAGATATACAGCTGTCTATAGCACCAGTAGGTGAAGGAGTAATCTTTCATTTATCCAACCGTTTGGTGTAGTGGTTGCATTGTGATGTATATGGCCATGTTACATTAAATGAAAGAGAACAGCATATCTCTCCTAGTATCACTTTTTCAAGAATTTCCAGAGAAGGAGTGGGGATTGTGCAGTGGAATTCTGAAGCATCAACTAGATACTGGCAGAATTTCTCATGGACCAAGATCTCACTGTATTTTAGCTAATCACAGCTTGGTCTTCACACCATTATTGTTTTGACTCACTATACAACATTCATCAACAGCTCCCCAGATATAACACATAGATAGTGTGTTACATATCTACTGTAGCAGGGATATGGGATCCTACTCTTCCTCTATATCATTTACTTTCCATTACTTAGCATTTGTGTCACATGACTCCCTTCCATACTTGTCAGTAGTAGTCATGTGACAATTCACCTTCTTACATCTCTACCACCACTGCATCTATTGCTTTATAGCAGGCATTCTATCATAGCTCAAACCAATAGGCAAGTGTTATTGTGTATTAACAGGTCTGACACCAAGAGAACACTTCAGTCACCCACTGCCAACTGACTATTAGTCATGCAAACTCCACGTAAGTTACATGACTAAATGTCATGGACCATATCTATATTCTAGATATATATGGGTCCTAGAAAGCCCTGAAATCTAAAATATATTCTTGAGACATGGACCCTGAAATGTCACACAAAAATTATAATATCTGTGTCACACCACCAAAATATATTTTGCAAGTGAAATGCAGTAAGGATATATTTTTGGTGAGTGGACCCTGAGATGTCACTGTCACACCTTAGAAATATATTTTTGCCCTGGCTTGGCCTTGGGATATATTTTGTGAAACAGATGTGGTAAGGATATATTTTTCTGGTCTGTAGGGGTGTCAGGGGTCCTAGTTTCAGAAAAAGACTTGTGATTTTTTTGCTGTCTGGGATATATATTCTGGAAGATTCTGCAATGATTTTCAGAGGTTTTGGCACTATGTCTGGCCTGTGCTCCCAGTATGTAGGTAGCAATAAGGAGCATCAATAGCAACTGTTATCTACCTGAGTTTCTTAAGTATCATCCACTTCCAATCACACTATGAATATAGTTCACATTACAGATTCTTTTAGCTGCTCAAAGTTAACAAAACTTTCTTGTTTCTTTCTTACTCTTCCTCTCTTCCTCTCCCCCTCTCTCACTCCCTCTCACTCCCTCTCTCTTTCACTTGGCTTTTGATTGTAAGTTTATTGACACCAATTCCATTCTCCTCTAAAACATTTGGGCATGTTTGACATGTGTGATTCACCTCGAAGCTAATCATTGCAACATTCCTGAGTTGCTTGAGTATTATTGTAACACACTTCCTGTGTGTTAAATGTGGGGAGCTGTCGATGAAAGTTGTATGGCAAGCCGGAATGATAATGGTGTGAAGACTGAGCTGCGATCAGCTATGATCTAGTTCGGATCTCAGTCTGAAGAGAGGGAAATAGGGAGATTTGGCCAGTATCTAGCAGAGATCATTGACACTTCGGAAATCCATTGCACAACCTCTCCTCCTTCTCAGGAAATCTTCAACTGAGAGAAATAAGCCAAGCTGTAACTGAACACCTCTAGGAGAGTATTCAGTGACCCTGCTAAACTCAAATCACTTACAATACTTCAAGGGGGAATGCAGTGCAATGCTATTCCTGACGCAGAGTATATGCAGTCATGGTTTGAAAGAGTATTGTCACATGACTACTGCTGACAAGTATGGAAGGGAGTC
>NW_001889898.1:570781-588494 GCF_000143565.1 Laccaria bicolor S238N-H82
TCATGTGACTGCTAAGTAATGGAAAGTAAACCATATAGAAGAAGGATGGAATCCCATATCTGTCACAATTATGCACTTTGACACTATGAATACAGTCCACACTATAAAGTTTTCTAGCTGCTCAGAGTTAACAAAGTACTTTGGGCAGCCTTATAATACAATCCCTTCCACCTCTGCCTCTACTTCAGCTCTGAATCTCCAGTTGTAACCCCCGCATGTGATGTCAAACATCTCTTGCAATCCACTTTCAAAAACAAGAGTTCACAAAGTTCTTTGTTGTTTCCCTCTTTCTCTCTCCAGTTGCACCTTATCTGCATACCCCACCAACATCTGCATTACCATCCCCTGCCAGTCAAACCCCTGCATGTGATATCAAACATCTCTCCCAACCCACTTTCACAGACAAGAGTTCACCAAGTTCTTTGTTGTTTCTCTCCTTCTCTTCCTCTCTTCCTCTCTTCCTCTCCTCCTCTTCTCCTCTCCCTCCCTTCCTCTTGACTCTTGATTGTAAATTTATGGACAACCAATTCCATTCTCCTCTAACAAATTCTGTTCACCATGTCATAGTATGGAGTCACACATATCTTTCCACTAAATCCTGAACCAAGACCTATTTTTCAACCATATCATGAATATTTTGATTAAGTTAATTTTTTGACCCACCCACCATCCCTCTCAGTGTCTGTATAGCTGGTTGGTTACTACACACAATCAAGCTCTCCAGACACTCAGATGCTGAACCAAGATATATCTTTCCACAAGGATATATTCACAAGACATATATTTCAATTATATCCTGACCCAGGATAAATCATTCAACTATATCTTGAACCAAGATATATTTTCAACAAGATATTGAACTAGGATATATTACCAATATATATTCTCAAGCTATATCTTGAACAAAAGGATATATACTTCAACTTTTTCTTTTTTTTTTTTTTTGAACAAAAATATATATTCAACAAGATATTGAACCAGGATATATTACCAAGATATATTCTTAAGCTATATATTGAACCAGGATATATCACCAAGATTCTTAAGCTATATCTTGAACAAGGATATATCTTCCAACTTTATCTTGAACCAAGATATATTACCAAGATATATTCATAAGCTGTATCATGAACCAGGATATATCTAAAACTTATTGTGTAAAATTATCATGTTTGAGTATTTGACTATAGTGACAGGATAGCAGAAAAATGCAGTTTATTGCAATATTACTACATAAATATATATTGTTACATTGAGTATTGAGCAAAGGGAAGCAGGTAGTGAGGAAGGGGGGAGTGAGGGAGAGAGGGAGGAAAGGAGTGAGCAAGGGGGGAAGGGAAGGGAGAGCAAGGGGGGAAGGGAGAGCAAGGGGAGAGGTGGCGAGGAAGGGGGTGAAAGGGGTGAGCAATGGGGAAGGGAGTGAGGAAGGGGGAAGGGATCAAGGAAGGGGGAAGGGAGTGGGGAAGGGAAGGGAAGGAGTGAGCCAGGGGAAGGGACTAAGGAAGGGAGGAAGGGAGTGATGGAGGGGGTTGAGTGGGAGTGATAGAGTTAGGAGTGGGGGTTACTTACTACAGTAGATATTCTCACAATGCATAATGCCGGTCCCCGACTTTTTCTATGCATTGTGGGATTTATGCAAGATGAAATATGTCACAAAATGTGACTATTTGTGACCTCAGCCAAAAATGTCACGCTTCGAAATGTCCTTTATGTAGTGAGACGAAAACTGGAAAGACTGCGTATTTACAGGCTATCGACATCCATGGGAGAGAGGTTACTACTGAAAAAAGAGTTGAGAGTAGTTTGTCGGACTGATTTCACTTGAACAACATGAAGATGAGCCCTTAATTTGCGCAATTGTTGTTGCAAAAGCAGTGTTGACACGCCGCGAGCCTCTGAGTGGTTGACACACAGCTTCTCCAAACGCTCACACAGCTCCATTCCTTCTGCCAATGATGGGGCCACATCCTCCTGCTCTTCATCCGAGTCTTCTCCCTCGTCCTCAGCCTCCTCATCCCCCCCCGGTTGGGATTCTCGAACCACCTTGGCAACGATCTCGGCATCGCCGCCAGGAAAAGGAAACTCGGATCTGCCGATCTCTCTTTCCTCAACTGGGTTGAGCAGATCCTCAAGTGTCGGACGTGTCCCATGGATTCGTTTACGGTCTCCCAGCTTCGTCACGCACTCCATCAAACCATTCTCCAACAGGGTGAGCTGATTCAGCTCGGGGCGTGGTGCAGTTGGGCTGGGAGTGGTGGGTGCCGTCGTTGTCACGGTACGTGCTTGCTTTTGAAGGTCTTCAATAGCTGATACCGCTTTTTCGACATCGTCTTCAGCTCCAAACACGGCGTCAACAGCCAATTTCCAATCAGCGAATCGATAACGATCCCCTAAGTGCGCCTGGAGACGGCTCTCAACTTGCGGGAGCGACGAAATGGTGCCGTTGGCGAATTCTCGGAGGATTTCCCATGCACCATCATCAGCCAATGCAGCCGTCGTTGAGCAAGGGGTAGGAGCAATGGAAACCGCCGTCAACGTAGCTCTGGGAGTGGTTGAGGTTGCGAGCGCAACAGGTGCGCTTTTCTGATTCTGTATTTTCGTGTGATTCCAACAGTTTGTAATTGTCTCAGGTGTCATGGCCTTCCAGGCTTCCTTAACCATGAGCATAACCTCGAGGAGGTTAATCTTGTAGATGTCGTCTTCACCGGCCTCGTCAAGCTCGATCGCGCGCAGGCAGAACGCTCGCCTGTAATGTGCCTTGACACATCGAATGATCCCGGCATCGAGGGGTTGGACAAATGAGGTCATGTTGGGCTCGAAGAACTCTAGATGGATGTTGGTGGGTGTGTATGGGATGTCATGGCCCGAAAAATTGTCGATTAGAAGGAGGACTTTACGGTTCTGTCGCTTAAATTGGATATCTTGTAGCTTAATCCATCTAAGTACGCAAAAAAGAATTTAGTCAAGCCAGAATAGACAAGAACGAGATGAGGCTCACTCCTCAAAGTAAACACTCGTCATCCAGGCAGTCTTATTGTTACGGTAATAAAAACCATGATCCTTGGGACTTCGTTTCCCAAAGCAGCGAGGTTGCTTTGACTTTCCGATGAAAAAAATCTCGAGCTTTTCTGAACCATCTGCGTTGCAAGCAAAACCCAGCGTGATCCGATTTTTACTACGTTTTTTACCTGACATCTGCTTTGTAGCAAGGCCTCGGTCAGGCGGTGCACTGTATGCATGGTCAGTAAATTAGATTTCTAAACTCGGAAATCTTACAATCCAAACAGTCCTGTCTCATCAAAATTGAAACGATCACGCTTTGCATACTGAGCGACAACCTCAGAAATTCTTGCCCTTTCTTTCTCGACAGCTTCTAGGTCTACAGATCCTGCCTCTCCATGCCTCCGGTATTCCTTCAATTTATAACTGTGAGGATTCCATCAGCATCATGATTACGGTGAGTCACTTTGGCAACTCTCACGTTCTACAGAAGCGCTGCACCCAACCATCGCTTTTCAGCCGTTCCGCATCTGGAACACCTAATTGATCCTCAAACTTCGCCCGCTTCGCGACCAGCATCGCTCCCGTAACGTGCTCCAGCTTCTCTTCCATATGTTTCACCCACAAAACAAGTGCCCTCTCGACGTCAGGACGTGTGACGATCCGAGCCTTTTTTCCTGACAAGGCTGTTGGGTTTGCCGCAAGTCGAGACTGATCTTCCTCACGTCCTTTCTTTGACAGGTGTCGAGAAAGGGCAGATTGTGAAAACCTCAAAGCCCCATCAGCCCTGCCCGCAAAATGTTTAACGACCTCTTCTTGCGAAATGGGTTGATTCAAGTCAAAATACTGCACGACGCCGAGCCAGTCATGGAGTGTGAGGTGTTCTCGAACCATGCTAGGTTTACTGATGGCCGAGGTCTGAGGGGTGTCAATGTTTTTTGGGGCACGAGGGGCACGAGGTGCATAGGGCTTGTGCCCGTCTCGAGGTTTCCGCTTCTTCTCCTCAGCAGCTGGCATAGAATGATAGAAAAGTGTTGGCAAAATTGGATACTACTCTCGAGCAGTGTATTCGTGGCACACAGGGTATATCAGGGTAGACTTTGGTCCTGAAAAACTCAGGTACAATGAGGCAAACAGGTAAATACCTGGTAAATCTGTAGATCTGGTAATGCATAATGCCAAAATATGATATGCATTATTCGATATGACGTTCCATGCATAAATCCCCGCGTACCAAGTTGGTCCCCTGAAAATGTCATGCATTATGAGATTTATGCATTACGAGTATATGCATTGTGAGAATATCTACTGTATATCCAATATAAAACAAGGTGGTGCGGCGCTCACGAACTGGTGTGGGCGCCTGTCGTGCTTCGTCGAGATTGGTGGTGTGGGGGCACTCGTCGTTCTTCGTTGACAGCCGTGGTGGGCACTGATGATCTCTCGTCGTCCTTCGTCGATGACCGTGGTGGGCGTTGGTGAAGTGGTGGGCGGGTGCTCATCACCCTTTGTCGAGGGCCGTTGTGTGGTCGTGCGCCCTTGTCGACGTGCGTTAATGACCCTTGTGGGCGCTCAAGAAGTGGTGGGTGGGTGTTAGTTAGTTATTTGGCTGGTAATAGGGGTGGAGGGCTTACCGTTTACTGTATTCACTATAAAATGGCGATGACGATTACGCGACGACGAAGTAGTCATCGTCGTCGTCGTCTCCGCCATCGTGGGTGACGTGGGGGTGCTAGCCGCCAATCGCCCGTCGTTGTCGTTGTTTGTCGGTGTCGCGTAGTTGCCACGTCGCAGCTCGCTTATGGGGTCGTTGGTGGCTCTGGGCCGTGGCGTCGCTCGTCGACTTTCGTGGGTGCCGGTGGTCGGATTTCGTGGGCGGTGGGCATCGTTCCCCCATTGATTGGGGTTGTCGATGTTGCTAGGCGGACGTGGTCGTTTGTTCGCACTGGTCGTCATTTGCCGGTTGCCGTCTTCGTTGTGTGTGGTTTATTGGGCAGTTGGCGTCGTTCTTGGGCGGCCAGGGTGTTGCGGTGGTGGGGGTTGCGTGACCTGGCATGGCGGCGATGTGGTGGTGAGGTGGAGTCATTGGCATTGACGGTGGTTGTTGTGGGTGGAAGCAAGAGGCAACGTCACCCAGTCACACTGTGTGACGTTGGCATCAATGTGCAAGATCACGTTCTCGCGCATGCGCGTAAGACCGCCCACTGTTTCAGCCAATTCATCATTCTGTTACAGGACTGAGTGTCTGCTTTTTTGGAAGAGTAAAATTTGAGTGTCTGCATTTTTCATTACAAAACTTGTAGTATTGGGACTACAAAATTTCATAGTCTCCTCTTTTCTTCATTACAAAAGTTTGTACCTATCATTCTGTCTTTGTACCCTCCATAGAATAGACTTTTATTTATTAGAAAAGTTTGCACCCTCCACTCATTGTAGTATTAGCTTTTTGAGGCTACAAATTTTGCACTGTCTTTCTGACATCTCAGTGTAAGAGGTCCTGTCTTTCTATTTTATTCCCTTGTCATAGAAATCCTTCACCATAATTCTAAGGAGTGTACAAAGACAGAATTATGTGGTTAAAGTCAACTTCTTTGGAGAGTCAAGGACACTACTGTCAGAAAATCTAGATGATATCAAGATTTGTGCTACAGACAAAGAGTAGATAGCTGGGTCATTCTTAACCATAAAGCTTTTGTAATGAAAAAGAGGAGACCATAATTTTTGTAGTCTCAAAAAGCTGGTAGTACACAAGACTTTGTAATGATAAAGAGGAGAATACAAATTTTTGTAGTCCCAAAAAAGCAAACACTACAAAGTTTTGTAATGAAAAAGCTGGTCCCAAAAAGTGGACACTACAAATTTTTGTTTTCCCAAGAAGCGGACACTGTAATTCTCTTCAATAAATAGGGGGATACTACAAAGTTTCATAATGGACACTACAGTATCAACTAGAAACAGTGGGCGCTACAGGTTTGAGCGCGCACGCGAGTTCGAACGTTGATGCCAACGTCACAGTCTGTGACATGGCTTCTCCCTTCACATTCAACGTTCAACCCACAACCACGATGTAAACACCCACCCCACCGGCACCGTCCACACCCAGTCCACACCAACGACACAAAAGTCGACGAACGGCACACGCCACAGCGCACCCACCGCAACCCAATAACGACGCTGACGGCACACAACGACACACAACATCGTTACGGGCCAACCACAACCACCCCGGCACCAAGAACGACATGCAGCCACGCCACGTCAACCCCCAGCAAGCACACGAGATCGATGGTCGACCGCAGACGAGGACGACGGTGCCGAGCTCGTGCCCAACTCTCTCTGGTAAGCAGTCACCACCACACTGCTCTCCATTCTGACACCAACCAGATGCCACGTCGCTAGCTGCGACGTGGCAACCAAACGACGAACGACGACATCAGTCGTCGTTCGTCGTATTTGTTTCGCCTCGAGGACCGCTACGACACCCCAAAAAACGAAGACGACGTGAGGATGTGGGCGGTGGACCACCAACGACCACAACCACCTACGGACGACCACGATCGCCCACCAACGATGACGACCACCGCCCACGAACGATGACGAGCACCCACCAACATCCACGAGCGCCCACCAAAGTCCACGATCGCCCACCAACGACAATGACTGCCCACCGACGTCCACGAGCGCCCACCAACGTCCACCAGCGCCTACGGACGACCACGAACCCCTCCCACCAACGTCCACGCCTGCCCAACAACGTCTACGACCGCTCACCAACGTCCACGACCGCCCACCAAAGACAACGACTGCCCACCGACGTCCACGACCGCCCTCGGATGTCCACGAGCCCGATGAACGAGACGAAGACGACCTCCCAGGAACGAAGGCAACCAACGACCCCCTCCCCCCATCACTGCCTTGCTCCCCCCTCCATGCCTACTTACCCCCCTCTCCCTCTCCCCATCCCTCCCTGCCCTTCCTTGCTTCCCCCTTCACTCTCTACCACTCCCCCTCCCCATCACTCCCTCCCCCCTCCATCACTCCCCACCCCTCTCTCCCCCTCCCTTTAATATTGAAGCTACACACCACACCCTCCCCCTCTCCTTCATTTCCCAGCACTCCCTCCCTTTCTCATTGCCTGCCACCCCCTGCCCCCCCCTCCCTTATTACCTATAACCCCTTGCCCCCTCCCTCCCTCATTGCCTTGCCTACCACCCCTTCCCCCCTCCATCATTTTCTACCACCCCTCCCCACCTCCATAATTTCCCACCACCCCCCTTCAGCATTGGCTGTCACCCCATCACCCTCTTTTATTGGCTAAAGCCCCCTCCCCAACTCCCTCACTGGGCCACACCCTCAACCCTCTTTCTCACTCCCTGGTACTCACTCCCTCTTCCCTTTGATTAATATTTAATGTAGCTATAGTAATATAAATTTATGTAGTTATGTTGAATAAAATGCACCATTCTCATCTGAATTTTACAGCATATCTTGAAAATATATCTTGGTTCAAGATCTAGTTGAAAGATATATCTTGGTATTATATCCTGGTTCCCTGGTTCAGGATATAGTTTAAAAATATATCTTGGTTCAGGATGTAGTTGGAAATGCAAGTTATAGTTGAAAAAAAAAAGTATCTTGATCCAGGATATAGTTGATAAATATATCTTGGTTCAGGGTATTGTTGATAAATATATCTGGGTTCAGGGTATAGCTGAGAAATAATGTATCTGCATTCAGGATATGGTTGAAAAATATATTTTGGTTCAGGATTTAGTGGAAAGATATTGTTGGTTCAAGATATAGTTGTCAAATATATTCTTCAGCAATGGATGTATTCCAAATATCTTGCAGTAGTATTCATTCTGATGATTGAATGTATCTCCCAAAATATGTAGCTTCCAAGCAATATATCTTCCCAAAATGCATGTTTGATGGAGTTGTATGGTATGGGATGTTGATTTGCCAGACACCCAGACATTTTTGAACAACAAAGTACTTTGTGAACTCTTGAGTGGCTAAAAAAAATCTGTAATGCGAACTGTATCCATACTGTCATTTGAAGTGGATAACACTCAAGCAACTCATGAACCTTAAAGTAGGGTAGTCCATGGTAGTGTTTTTTGGCTTGTTTTTCATCTTGTTTTTCAATCAAAAAACAACATCAAAAACAACACAAAAAAAAAGCTCAAAAACAAGATGAAATGAGGTGTTTTTCAGAAACTTTCCATTTTTTGTTCATTTTTTCATCTTGTTTTTTGTTGAGGAATTCAGTCTCCAATTCAGATGTCTGCAATGTCACACATCACCAAGCCCTCTTCCATTCTCACCACCATCCCACCATCCTGCAACCCCCCCATGCTATGACCAGAACCATCAACCCCATAGCCACGACAGCCACCAATGCAACCATGACCACCACCTGAACCCAAGCACAAACACAAGCACAGACACCAAACATGGATGCCAACCCGAATGCAACTGTGTGCTGTGAACAAAAGGCAAACACCAGTGCAAATGTGAGTACATCCACCAAGTCCATGTCCATGAAGGGAGCCATGATGCATGCACTAATGCCTCTCTCACAGTGCGGAGATGTCAAGGACTGAGTATTGGGCAGAGGGCATTCAGCTTGGGGTGCAGGGATCACAAACTTTTGACTAGTAAGGGGTTATTGAAGGGGAGCACTCCTCCCTTTCCACTTCTATGTAGTTAAATAAGGAATACAGACTGTAGTACAACACCATTTACAACAGTACAGAAGGACTTGCAAAAAAAAAAGTGTGTTGTCAACTTAGTGCGTAGATGTCCAGGATTTGGTGGAGTTGGTTTTTCCAAAATCCCACAGGCAGAAGTTCATGGGAGCTGTTTTTTGTCTGTTTTTACTGTGAAGATATTTGATTTGGCAGTAAAAACAGCTGAAAAACATTACTGTGAGCACCTCTAGTGAATAGCTTCAAGGAAGCACAGTGCTGTCTGAAATTTAACTCCAGGCATTGTCAATGGTGTGGCATATTTCTGTGTTACACTTAGAACTATACAGATTAATCAAGTAATGGCAGGCATGATGGGAATCATAATAAAAATACAAAGAAGAACCCCATATTACAACAGAATTTGGTAGAGGAGAATGGAATGTGTTGTCCATAAATTTACAATCAAGAATCAAGAGAAAGTAAGAGGAAGGGAGGGAGAGGAGGAGAGGGAGAGAAGAAGAGAGGAAGAGAAAGAGAGAAACAACAATGAACTTTATGAACTTTTCTTTGTGAAAGTAGGTTGGAAGAGATGTTTAATATCACATGCAGGGGTTTGACTGGCAGGGTGGTAATACAGATGTTGGTGGGGTATGCAGATAAGACGCAACTGGAGATCTTGGAGCTGAAGTGAGCAGTGCCAAACACCTAGATGAAATGTGAACAAAAGGATATCTTGCAGGTGCCATGTTTCACATATAGATTTGATGCACATAAACAGTGGAGTAGACCTGCCAACCAAGCCAAGTATCTAGATAAGATCCAACTGGAGATCTTGGAGCTGAAGTAGAGGCAGAGATGGAGGGGATTGTATTATAAGGCTGCCCAAAGTACTTTGAGCAGCTAAAAGAATCTGTATTGCTAACTGTATTCATAGTGTCATTTGGAGTGGATAATACTTAAGCAACTCAGGAACCTTAGCTTCAAGGTAGATCACAGATGCTATTGATGCCCCTTCTTGCTACCTACATACTGGGAGCACAAGCCAGACATAGTGCCAAAAGATCTGGAAATCATTGCAGAATCTTCCAGAATATATACCTCAGACAGGATAAAAATCACAAGTCTTTTTCTGAAACTAGGACCCCTGACACCCCTACAGACCAGAAAAATATATCCTTACCACATCTGTTTCACAAAATATATCCCAAGGCCAAGCCAGGGCAAAAATATATTTCTAAGGTGTGACAGTGACATCTCAGGGTCCACTCACCAAAAATATATCCTTACTGCATTTCACTTGCAAAATATATTTTGGTGGTGTGACACAGATATTATAATTTTTGTGTGACATTTCAGGGTCCATGTCTCAAGAATATATTTTAGATTTCAGGGCTTTCTAGGACCCATATATATCTAGAATATAGATATGGTCCATGACATTTAGTCATGTAACTTACGTGGAGTTTGCATGACTAATAGTCAGTTGGCAGTGGGTGACTGAAGTGAAGAGAACAAGTGTCAGCACCAGTTGATCAGGGCAGATCTTATCAGATCTGCAGTGTTATCCCTTCCTGTGTCTGTATCCAACCTCTCATGGATTTCCCAAGCAGTAGCAGGGGTTATAGCTTTGGATTTCCAGAGTGATCTCAACCCTTACTAGGATACACCCACATCCAGTCTCTTTTTCTCATTCTTCCTCACTTTGGACCAAGTTGCGACCAAGATTGCAGCTGGGTCTTCACACCATTACCGTTCCAGCTTGCCATACGACTTTCATCAACAGCTCCCACATTTAATGTACAGATTGTCTGTAACATCTACTGGGAGGTGAGGATCATTGAATAGTGCACTTTATATGCTCATAGTGATCATCTAGTTACTGTCATTTGTAGATAGCAAAGACATATTGCATGTAGATATGGACATTGTACATGTCAGATGACATGATCATATGATACATCATATGATATAGTCATGTGATCTGTCTTTCCAACACCACCACTGCTGTCAGAAAAAAAGAAGAAAAAATAATAGACCATTGTTAATGGCCTGTGCACATTTGCCATTATAAAAATATATATAGAAAAGCAGACAACAAGGGGGAAAATAGATATATAGTTAATATAGTAGTTGATGCAAAGACAGCCAGAAAAATAAGAAAAGAAATTCAATAAGGCTAGAAAATCAGAAAAATAATAAAGTATTGTTGAAAACATTGGGGTACAAAATACAGGGTCTGTGCACATTTTTCAATATGGTAATCAATATAAATATAGGCAGAAAAATAAGAAAAAATTCAAATGATATGTGATAATGTTTATGTACTGTTTACTTGGTCTGTGCATATTTCCAAATATGGTAATTAACGAAAATATAGCCAGAAAATTAGAATAAAAAATGTACTATCATTGACAATATTGACATACTATAAACATAGTTTGTGCATATTTCCTAATATAGTAATTGATACAAATATAGCCAGAAAAATAAGAAAATGGACTGTTGTTGACAATATTGGGTATATACATGGCCTGTGCACATTTCCTAATGTAGTAATTTATATAATTATAATTAGTAAAATAAGAAGAAATCATGTGATGTAAATAGCTCTTGGTGCACTGGTTACTTGGTCTGTGTGTATTTCCAAATATAGTAAATAATAAAAATATAGCCAGAAAATTAGAGCAAAAAAAGAACAATAATAGATTGTTGTGAGGAAGATTGAGGTACCATATACATAGTTTGTGTGCATTTTGTAATATAGTAATTGATACAAATCTAGTGTGAGAATCAGAAAAGAAAACAGAAAAAAACAACATACATACTATTGTTATTGACAATGTGGATGCATGGTGGACATGACCTGTGCATATTGCCAAATTAAGTAATTTATGTAAATATCGCCAGAAGATCACAATAAAATGAGAGTAGCATTGGACAAAATGTAGATGGTAATCACTGGTGGTCATAATGTTGCAGGGCTGATTTCAGAGTCTATTTTGCATGAGAGATATTACTATTTTAAATAAAAATCATTTATAAAATATGGTAAAAATGAGAGAAAAAATAGGACTTCTTGTTGGGTACTCTTGTCAAGGTCTAAAATTGATGTCTAAAAAAGAAAATGCAAGTATTTCTAATAGAGAGATCAGAATTCTGCAGGATTGTAGCCATTTCTGCAAAAATAGGTGGGGCATAGTAAAGTACTGGCAGTCATGATGATGTTCAAGAAAGAAATTTAATATGTCATTATAGTCAACAAACACAAATACATCACATCATATACATTTACATGAAACATCAGACTCTGACAATCCTCAGAACTCTCTCCGGCACTCAGGCATATACCTCTATGGGAGTGAAAAGATATCGCTAGCATGGTAAATGTAACAATCCCCAGAACTCTCTCTAGTTTTCAGAAACATAGGTCTACTGCAGTGAAGAATATGGCTTGCACATTAGCCAATATTTATTTCTGGTAATTTGCAAGAATAATAGACAACAGTAATGATTCAGTAGATAAAACTGCTCTATTATAGGCAATTATCAATATAAACTCAATATAAGAGCAGTCAGTAACAATCTTTATTATATGATAAAGCAGAATTTAGAGGCTATAACTATACAACAAATAGCTGAATACAAATAGATACAGTCGCTTGCAATATATAATCTGCTTTTTCTATGATAAAAATACAATATAGGAGTAAAAAGGCAAGTTTAGGACCAAAATTATATTTATGATAAATTTTGTAGAAAAGTTGAATCCAGAAGATAAAAGTTCGAATGGTCAGAAATTTTTGAAGTTTTTTTTTTTGAAACTAGGACCCCAGATACTCCATGACACTGGCAGGAAATATTTGGCCTATGTGACATGGCTAAAATATATCCGAGCAGTGTGACATGGTCAAAAGATTTCTGAGCAGTGTGACAAGGCTAAAACATTTCTTAGCAGTGTGACATGGCTAAAATATTTCTTAGCAGTGTGACATGACTAAAACATTTCCTACCAGTCTGAAACACTTCAAATATTTCCTACCACTCTAACATGCTTCAAATATTTCTGACCACTTTCAGATGGCTAGGATATTTTTCAATACAAAATATCAGCCCAAATATTTCCAGTCACAATATTGAAGGCCAAACATTTTTGCCCAATGCAATAATATATTTTTCTCCAGAGGCAAAAAAATAAATGGCCGAAGAACCTATTAGCCTGGATACATTCTTACATTTTACAAGGCTAATAGCTTGGTCAAGGTGGGTGACTGAAGTGTAATATCCTCCTACAAACCATGTCCATATGTGTTGTGGTTGGAAGGTTATAGTCCAATCTCTCCAGAGTGCCAAATTTGGCAGGGAAAACAAGCTGATTTCGCATTTTTGGAGCAATAAATACAATTTCTACATGGAAAACTCTCTTAGTGGATTCAATCACATCATTCCCTCAAACCCACTGCAAAAAATATATTGGATTGGTGTTGTGGAAGGTACAAAGTCCATGTCTCAAGAAATTGGCCCTGTGACGCTATGTCACAGCATGTCACTGGTCATCACACTTACCAAGGACTGTGCAACACCACATTGACTAAGGGTGAAAGGCCCAGACAAACAAGTACAAATTGGTGAACGTAAATGTGCATCAGGGAATATCTTAAATGGCCCATAACTCTCCGTACATAGCACTATTGCCCAAAAAACTTTGGAATTGGGCAGGGGTTCAGTGGTATAACAAGTTTATCGAAAAATATTTGAGATTTTGGGAGTTCTATTTCTCTTTTTGAGGCTAAGAAGTTTGGAGCATGTTGCACGTGGACTTTTAGGGGTGCGACGCGTCCTTGTCCGGTATTGCTCCTCATCACTGACGCCCATGCCTCCGCTACATTCTTGAGAAAATGTATCTATTAATGATCCTGCACGTCGACTACGTTGTCAAGGGATTTGCCCAGAATACGTAAAGGTAGTACCTCGTAAGGTAGCGGACAGCCATACCTCGCTAATGTCACATGCTGAGTGTGACAGCCTCCAAAACGGTCAATTTTTTACAGATTGCTCTTCAATCTAGTTAGCACACAGTTTGTAGCTAATCGGGCCAGAACATATTGTAGATATTAGTGTCAATTTATATTTGTGGGTAAATTTTTGGCGCAAAAGCAAAATCTCGAGAAGTAGATCCAAAAACGGTGTGTCGCAATACATCCGCGCACCCTCCATTATCTGTCCTAACCTCAACACACATGCCACCACTACAGAAGGCACTTGTTGCATGACTTGCAAGTATGGGGAAGGGCCCTGGAAAGAGAACAAATCCATGGGAAAAGGATGAGAATTCGGTGAAGAGAAAAAAGCTCACAGGTGGTAAAAATGTGAGGCTAAAGATCCATCTTAAATGTGTTCTGTCGCATTTAAGCTGTTTAGAATGGCGTTACGACAGATAAACCTTCAAAAAACGCGTCAGAAAATGTGTCTGCTGCATGGAAACAGAACATTGACGTGTCAGGTCAGACCCCACATTACAGCCATCTTCTGTGATGAACCAGGGTCAAAGTCAACAGGATTGCATTGACATGTTCCTTGGTTCCTTTCAATGCCAGATCCCTGTACCACATATGGCGGACCTTATGGCACCCAGATATCAATCATTCCAGATCGAGAAACCTGTGTCAGAGTTTTTCACAGGTACCTACCCCTGGGATGAAAAGGATCAGGATGCCGACAAGGAAGAGGCCCATTCCCTGGATGTAGAGGATGAAGAAATAGGTGAAGATGCAGGTAAAATAGATCTTCGAGCTATTGGAAAATTTGAAATCACTCACATATTGTTTCATGAAGACCTCCCAGAAATGAAAGAAATTCGAGATGGGAAGCAATGCCAAGCCCCTACGTTAGACCAAGCCAGGGCTGCCCTGAAAGATTTGAAAGAGATTCTTGATCCCCCACGAAAAACAGGTGCTGGACACAAAGATCCCGGCCTGGATCTCTTTGTCTGAAAAAAGGTGCAAGGCATGGTCAGCATGCTGAATTTTTACACAATCCCCCACTCACATACATACAGAAAATGGGGTGCATCTGCCCTCCAAGCTACTGTCTCTATGGGGAGAGGTCATTATTGCACACGTCAACTTACCACGCTGGTGCGGAAATTCCTGGATGATCGTACCTTTCTTCTGGTTAATCCCTATGGAGATTGGAACCAATCGATGCTCATTGATGAGGATTTATCCCTGGACATCAATTTGTATCTCCAAGAAATCGGAAAGGATGTCTCGGCAAAGAAGGTGGTCAGTTTTCTTGCTCAGGAAGAGGTGAAACAGAAACATGGCATTACCAAAGCGATTTCTGAACGGACAGCGCGTTGATACCTGAATGCACTGGGTTACTGATTCCGCACTGCAAAGAAAGGTCAATATGCAGATGGTCATGAGTGTGAGGACGTCGTTTATTACCAGGACCACACTTTCTTACCACAATGGAAAGTGCTTGAAGCTCGAATGGAAAACTGGAGCAAAGAGAATGAGAAGGAACATGGTCCTCGACCTGATGGAAAAACAGTCATATCTTGGTTCAACGACGAGTGCATATTCTATGCAAACGATCGTACACTGCGTGGGTGGTACCACAAGGATTCCCCAGAAAAACCGTATACAAAAGGAGAGGGCGCGCCGTTGATGATTGGCAAGTTTGTGTCAGCCAAATTTGGTTGGCTCCAGTCGCCAGATGGGAAACAAAGCACTCGCATAATCATGAAGCCAGGAAAGAATTGTGATGGATATATGACGGCAGATGACATCGTTGACCAAGCCAACTGTGCAATGGACATACTCACGGAGTGGTACCCTGAGTATGAGCATGTTTCCATTTATGACAACACGCCCACACATCTGAAAAGACCGGATGGCTTGCTTTCGGCTCGTCGGATGCCAAAAAATATCCCAAAGGAAGGACATAACTGGGTGGTTGAAGTTACAAAGCGTGACAATACAGGAAATCCAGTTCACCTACCTGACAGAACAACTGCCAAGGAGAAAATCAAAATGGGTAATGCACGCTTTGCTGATGGGACTCCCCAAGCGCTGTATTTCCCAGAAGGTCATCCTCGCACCGGCGTGTTCAAGGGAATGGCATACATCTTGGAGGAGTGTGGACTTGTTAAGGAGTTGAAACTCCATGCGGAATGCAAGAACTTCAAATGCGCTCCACTGGCTATTGATTGTTGTTGTCACTGGGTTCTGTACAATCAACCCGATTTCACGCACATTCCCACCATTCTCAAAAACACCTGCAACACTCGTGGATTCAGGTTGATATATCTTCCAAATTTTCACTGTGAATTAAATTTTATTGAGCAGTGCTGGGGCTACGCCAAGAGGATTTATCGCTTAAACCCGCCATCCTCGAAGGAAGAAGTTCTTGAAAAGTATGCGCTAGCTGTGCTTGATTCAATTTCTCTTGCGCAAATGCGACGGTTTGTCTTATTTCCCTTTGAAAAAAAGTTACCTAACAATAGAATCTTATAGCTTCTCTAATCGCTCTCAAAAATTTATGGATGCCTATGTTAAAGGTCTCAATGGCCGACAAGCAGCATGGGCAGCCAGGAAGTACAAGGGTCACCGAGTGCTTCCTGATAGCCTAATGGATGACCTTGAGAAGGCAAAAATCACTTGATCCTTCCCTCATTCTTGGTAACTATCATATTACTGACTTAATCTATCTCCTGGCAGCTTTCTTGATGACCAGCATAGCATACAGCTGTATATTTGGAACTCCTCTCTCAGATCTTGTTATTTTATTCCAGAAACTTGTATATACACTATTGATACTAATATGAACAAAATGTTCTTCTTGCTTTTACAGCTTTGGATTCCGTTGTCTTAATATCCAGTGTTGGCATTGACCAGGGTCAGACCTGGTCAGTCAAAGGGTCAGTCAATAAAGGGGGGGTCAGTCAATAAACATTGACTGACCAGGTCAATAGATTTTGTGGGATACCGGTAATCACGGTTATTTGATGCCGACGTGAATATATCGTGGTTGTCGTGGCCCACCTCGTCGCGCCACATTGTAATCTGCTGTCCATACCTCAAACACTCATCAGTGTTGCAACAACAGATGTTTATGCAATGTTCTTCCATCCATCACCCTGCCCTGTTGCGAGCTCTCCAGTCACCTTCTCATGGATCCGATCTTCGCTTTTTTACTTGGGAATTCACGACATGTCCACTCAGCACGCACCGGTTAGGGATGACAACATCCTCTGGAAGCCATTCCTCGGCGAAGTTGTGTGTCTGCGGGTTGTTCGCCGTGCTGACAGTCCCTTAACAGGTGGGATGTCATAACGTCGAGCTTCCCCACCTTGGGTATGTATGCAGAACCTGATGAAGACAAGATGGGAGCGGCGTTCCCCTCTCAACATCCCATCTCAATCTGCATCCTATGTTGCCTGTGTGTGACAATTACGAGTCCTCTGAGTTTACGAAGAGACTCGTTTATTACCTGGGATCTCAAGACTTTTTTCAGCGCGGTAACACTGAAATTTGACTTTCTCCCACGAAAATGATTTCTTCCCACAGTTGAACGCCTCATCCTCCTCATTGTATTTTCTAGTCAAATCTACCAAATCATTGCTTAACACTTGCTTTTAGCACCCTAAGCATATGAATAGTGATGCCTCTGCTCTCTCTTTACTCAAATTATTTGCTAGCCCTGTTCTTGCAAGCTTCCTCAACATTTCCACAGTATTATCAACCCCATTCAATTATATTTCTTTATATTCAATGTATAACAATCAACCAAGGCCTCAACCTTTTCATAAACAGTTTTGTTGATCATATTCAGGGAGTTTGGGAGTATCCGAACAAGCCCACATGCATGCCAAACAGATGAGATTAAGGTGCTGAGCGATTGTGAGCATAAATTCAATAAGGCAAATATACAATTTGACTTACCTCCATGAGGCCTCAACCATTTCACAGACGGTTTGGTGGACCGTTTTCAGGGAGTCTGGGGGTATCCAAACGAGC
>NW_001889898.1:588544-589923 GCF_000143565.1 Laccaria bicolor S238N-H82
AAGGAGTCTATAGAAAGACAACAAGTTTGGGTTCTACCTAATTTTGCAATGACAGATTATGCAGCTCAAGGAAAAACTAGACCATACAATGTTGTCCATCTCAACAGCTGCCATACTCATATGTCTTACTACACTTGTCTCTCCAGAAGTGCAAGTGCAGCTGGAACTATCATTCTACAAGGCTTTGAGCCCAGTATTGTTACTAGAGGATGTGCAAAATATCTTAGGCAGGAACTCAGAGAACAAGAACTTCTAGATGAAATTACCAGGCTTAGATATGAAGGGTCACTTCCTCCTTGTGTTGTAGGATACACACGCAATTCATTAATCAGAAATTTTCAAAACTGGAAAGGTACAGCATATGTTCCAGAGAAAACAGATGCATCTTTGAGGTGGAGTGAAAGTGATCCAATGGATATACTACCTGTGGTTACAGACAGTCCATGGCAGATAATTAAGAGAGGCAAAGATAAGAAAGCAGAGCAACCCAAGAAAGCTTCAACATTTGTCCCAGCTAAGGGATCAGTTGCAGTCAAGCATAAGGTGGATGATGATGATGAGATTAATATAAAGAAAAAGAGTAAAAAAATACTGAAGCCTAAGTCTAGCATCAAGTTGGGACTTCAATGGGATGGTATAAATTACAGTTGTGCATATGATAGCTTATTTGTGATTTTATATCATATTTGGAACATAGATCCTTCAAGGTGGACTACAAATTTTACAGAGATCAACCAAGATTATTTAGGTGCACTGGCAGCTGGTTTCAACAAGGTGCTTGAAGGAACACTTACTTTAGAAAATGTAAGAGATGAACTTAGACATGATCTTCATAATTTAGATCCTATCAAATTTCCTATGGGCAAAACAGGAGCTAGTGTTGGACAACTTACATTTGAAATGCTTAAGCATGAAGAAAATAATGCAGTGGCTGAAATAATATGTTCAGACTGTGGAAATGCATATGAAGTAGATGATACACTGGGATATGTTCTACATGCATCTGACCCTATACCAGCATCAACTTCAAAATGGATAGGATCAATTCAGAAGCCATCTACAGAAATATGTGGGGGTTGCTCAGGTGAAATGATTGAGCATGTATCCTATGCAGAGGTTCCAAAGATTATCATCCTGGAGTACCCATACTGTAATACTGAAACTAGTCACAAGGTAAAGTTTGTAGTAAATGGAGAAGAAGTTTTACTGAGCCTGAGAGGGATCATATACCATGGGGATAATCATTTCACCTCTAGAGTTTTTTCATATGAAGGTAAAGTTTGGTTCCATAATGGGATAACCACCAAAAATAAGTGTATAGAAGATGGGCAGCTAGATGATAAAAGCAATAATGATCTTAGATACTATCAAGATCAGGG
>NW_001889898.1:589973-592722 GCF_000143565.1 Laccaria bicolor S238N-H82
GCGTTGACACATGTGACACCCTACACTACTGTACTAAGTGTTCATGATTTTGGGAAAAATTTCACACTGAGATGGCCGAAAAATTTTCTTTTGATTTAAGACAAATAAAAAAAAATAGTTTTTTTGTTGATGTGACATGTGACATGAACACTTGGTCGAAATAGTACAGTACGCCGCCCCAGGCCAAGCGCCTCTTGCTTCTCTGAATCAGTTACACCACTTGGTTGGATGCCACTTTGGATTCTTACTTGGCCTGCATATAAAAGAGTTGCTTTTGGATTCATCACATTCACAGTACTGTACTAATACGACCATGTCTTCATGTCACACATCACAGAGGCTTCTGAATGAAGGGAAGTGAGGGTGATGTCACGCATCACCGGCCTTTGAAGGCATTTCCTCTTATTTGAAAATAACAGTTTTTTTTTTGGTGCCTGTAGTGCCCCTAGCAATATAAACACTACTGTATGCCTTAGCTATTTCCAACAGATTACAGTTGATTTTGAACTTCAAATTGACAATGGGCCTCTGTTTGGGACAGCCGATGGACATGGATGAAGAGATCACACTCTTCATCATGCATCACATCAGCTATTGAAGTGAGGAAGAGATGGTGAAAAGGTGTCATGCCCTAAAGGGCTTGAAGACTTGGTCGTATTAGTACAGTACTGTAGCATTTCATTCAATTCAACAGGGCCCGTGACATGTGACAGGCCTGTCAAAATTTTGGTTTTGACAACCACACAAATTCACCATGACAAGCCGAAAATTTGGGCAAATTTTCGACCACTTAGCACAGCAGGCCACGAAAAATTTCAACATTTATCACATGAGCGCCAGATGATTTCGACACCTTACAAAAATCTGTGTGAATACCATGACATTTCAGCAATTTGAAGGGCACCGTGACACATGACCATCAAATTGAATGAAATGCTACAGTAATGATGTATACATTGTACCTACTTACCCACATCTGTCTTTGAACACCTACTTTAGAGCTGCTTTGTTTCAATATCATGCTAGTGCAGGCTCGTTATATGCATCTTCAGTGACTTAGCTTAGGCTTAGTTTACAGGCAACCGCCTGTGTAGTTTAAGTACTTGTCACTAATGTAAGTACATAAATCTTTTGAATTTAAAAAAAAAAGAACATAAGTATGGGAAAAACATACTCTATTAGGAAGGTAGGTGATGGGGGGTGTCAAGCGGAACTCCAAAAAAAAAAGACAAGTATTGGTCTCTTTTCCACATTCCGCCACCCCTTGCACTATGCCTTTTTTTTATACAATACATCAGCAATATAATATATGAGTGATATATGAGCTGAGTAATCAGGTCCACACCAGGGTTCTTCCCGATCTGTACCTTAGCATCAAGTTCTGTCCATACACGTTATCCCCCCTTTCTGACTTGACCATATTTATCATATGTTTCACATTCCTTCCAGGAGTCCTCTTTCTGCATATAGCCATGCATCACCACCACCACCTTTCAATTTTCCACCAACTCATGGTGATGAGGTAGAGATTGTGGATTCTCCTTCACCATCCGTAAGTGAGCTGGAAGTTCAAATTTTTGATGTGTTGCTTTCTTCTCTCCAGCTGCTTTAGCACTAAAAGACTTCCAGGCCACCCAATTGCAACAATTCACACACCCCACACTCTCTATTCCAGTCTTTCTTGTCCCTCAACACCTATCAGCACACCTGTCATTCCTTTGAAACACCTGTCATTCCTTCACACACTCATACTTGTGGGTGTGGGCCAGTGATTCACATGGCATGTATGAGTCCTTCCCATGGACCTCCAATGCTGAAAAATATGTAGACTAAATTTTTTTTTAAAAAGGCATATTTTAACATTTTCATTAACAATGGATGCAAGCCACATTAACTTGAACCAAATTTTTTAGGAGATTGTAAATAATGTTACAGTAACAATGTCTAAAAAATTATAAAATTATTTGATATTTATTTACAATTCTTTATAATCATTTGCTTCAAATTAATGTGGCTTTCATTCAATGTTATAAAGATATTAATCTAGGATTCTATTTTAATGTTACGAGTCCTCTGAGTTTACGAAGAGACTCGTTTATTACCCAGGATCTCAGGACTTTTTTCAGCGCGGTAACACTGAAATTTGACTTTCTCCCACGAAAGTGATTTCTTCCCACGATCAGCTGCCTGCTCAACATTGATGACTTTGCCAGTCTGCTCTACTATTTCTTAGTTATCACCTGCTTTTAGTCCTATCCATGTTGTCATTGATGTAGGTGGTAGCTAATGTATTGCTCTACTTGGCTGTCAGACTCTAATATATGAATATATTGCCTCCATTTTCACATTTATGTAACTATACTTCTTTACATTAAAGATATAACAATTAAGGTCATGACAACTTTTGTGGCATATTTTTACAGAGTGTGTGGGTATCCTAATGAGCCCAAGGCTATGCAAAATGAGCCATGAGAAGGTCCTGGGCAGTTGGTGGGTATGAGCGCAAAAAGACAAAAATAGAACATAACATACATCCAAGAGTGCTCAACTAGTTCATAGGCAGTTTTGGGGAGTCTCTTCAGGGGGTGTGGGGGTATCCAAACGAGCCCTTGACCACAGAAAACGAAGCAGATTGAGGTCCTGGGGAGTTGTGAGCATAAGGGCAAAAGAACGAAAATGCAAACTCACCTAGCTCCATGAGACCTTGACCGTTTCGTAAATGGTTTTGGGGAGCGTCTTCACAGAGCGG
>NW_001889898.1:592772-674373 GCF_000143565.1 Laccaria bicolor S238N-H82
CCCAAAACGCTCCGACAAACCGTTTATGAAACCGTCAACTCTTCGTGGAGGTACGTCTATTTGTACTTTCATGTTTTTGCACTTCTGCTAAACTCTGCCCAAGACCTTCCTGTGCCTCGATTTCCCTGAATGTAGGCTTGTTTGGATAGTGCTTCACGTCCCGAAAATGCTCCAAAAAACCGTTTGCGAATCTGTCAACCCCTTGTGGAGGTACTTCTATTTGTACTTTCATGTTTTTTTGACTTATAATAAACTATGACCAGGACCTTCTTGTGGCTCAATTCCCTTCAGTGTAAACTCGTTTCGATACTACTACACATCCCAAAAATGCTCCAACAAGCCATCTACGAATCCGTCATCCCTTCATGGAGGTATGTCTGTTTGTATTTTCATGTTTTTGCACTTATGGTGAACTCTGCCCATGACCTTCCTATGGCTCAATTTCTTTCAATGTGGACTCATTTGGACACTACTTCACATCTCAAAAATGCTCCAACAAACCACTTATGAATCTGTTGACCCTTTGTGGAGGTACATCTGTTTGTAATTTCGTGTTTTTTGAACTTATGCTAAACTCTGCCCAAGACCTTCCTGTGGCTCAATTCCCTTCAGTGTAGACTCATTTTGATACTACTACATGTGTGCAAGTAGTAGAGTAGCAGTGAGTACCCTTCACACCTTTAACACCAGTCTGTTCGATGGCAGCACCCCCTACATATTCCCCTTTGTTATTTTTAGTTGGTACATGCATTCCTGGTCATATCCTCAGGTTTGCCCAGTATTATGCCTTGGACAATATACAACTCTTTTACTACTTCAGGATTGAGGAGACGTTTTCTGAATTGTTGTTTAACAATTTATTGTATTACATTGTATTAATCTGCCTACCCTGCAAAGCACCATGAATTGATTACATTGTATTCTGCCTTCTGTAAACCAGTCACTCAATCCTTAGGATAGTTCAATGTGCAGGCGTATATGACAGTGCTGTCCATGAGGCGAAGAAGCCCTGTGATAAAATGTTAAAAACAACAGTGTTGATCCACTTGCATTTGCTTACCATGTTGAGCCATTGTGGCGTCTTCCCATGCAGCTTTGTATTTTAATGCTGCAGGATCATGTCTACCATGTACATGAGGATGCATTTGATGTTAATGGTGTTATGCACCAGGGGATGGGTGGCAACTTTGTATAGGTAGTGGAAGCATTCATTCCAGTGTTCATTGTAGATGAGACATCTGCCACCAACCACAAATCACTACTTGACTTCTGGTCCATTGGTCTAATGAACATTTCCTGAAAGGAAATATAGCAATAAAAATAGAAGACAAATCAGAAACAAATGGGGGGCAATGTGCACTATTGATGACAATGTTACATAGCATATTTTCAACTGAGGTTATTTGCACTTTTTGAGTTAAAAATAGCAATAAGAAATTGAGGGAATGTTACTGCTTGTGCAATATTGGGGAGCATGGTCAGAGTCCAGGAGAACTTTCCATATGTAGTAATCTACTTGAAATTAACTATAAAAGACTGGAAAAATTTAGAGAAAAATGGAGGATAATACTGGTTGTTGCTTTCAATGTATATGTAGGTACTCTCTGTAGGTAAATGGAAATATACACTTTATCCAATGTAAAATAGCAATACTATATATATATAGTTAATGGGTATAAATCTGATGGGCTTTCAGGAGGTGGTCACATGACTAGTTTCCTGAATAATCAAAAATGTGAATGTTGTGGTGCTGCATTGTAGCTTCCTGAATATAAAAAGGACTCGTATCTGCCATGCTTGCAATGGCCCTCTTGCACAAGTGCAGTATTTGGACCACGTGTTGCTATCTGCATTGTTTCCTTCAAGTTTTGACCTATTAGCATAGAAATGCTCTCACAGAAGTACTTTTCATGGCATATTGAGACAAGAGCAAGAAAATGCCAGCTAATAGAATTTTATTCGCACTTCTTCCCCATGTTATGGGCACATTTACTAGCTCAGGTACATCGTCAAATTGGCTTACACATTAATAAAATGGCATGAGCCGCGTGACTTTGACCCCTTTGACCTTTATTGACTGACTGGTCAATTATTGACTGACCCATTGACTTGACCCTGTCTGTTGACCAGGTCAAAGGGGTCAAGTCAACACTGTTAATATCCATGTTTTCATTCAAGTTCACCCGTTTCAAAAAATGTCAGAATTGGAATGTTTGGCGGTGTATGTGGCGAAATGTTTGGCGGAATGTTTGGCGGCTACATCGGTCCTGCATCACTGGTTAGGAAGACAAGACATCCACCCACTACTTACCCTCGACATCCACCCACTACTTACCCTCGACGACCTCCCACAAGCACCCTGGCACACATGGACGACGACAGCAACAACCCAGGATTGCCATGTCACAAAACTAGTGCATGGCCATGTGGGTAGTGGAGACGACGTGGCAGATGTGCCACATCGCCTAGACAGTGACAACGCATGCCGTCTTTGCTGTCCAAGTCGTTCAGGCAAGTGCCTACCAATGTTTCCCATGCCCCTCTCACTCCAGATGCAGAGGCCACGTTGCTGTCAGCAACCTGGCAACATACGAACGATGCGGCATGACGAAAACACGATGCCACAGCACGACAACAACACGGAACGAGCCCACATGCCCACGAACAACACAAGCGACAGTGCCGCGCATGAACAGCAGCCCACCCACCCACGAATGACGTCCACCGCCGGCGAAAGAGCCCTACAAATGACGAGCGCCCAGGACACGACGACCCGCCCATGAATGCAAACGACCACCCACAAACGTGAGCGGACATGGGCCCAGGTGAGCTCCCCCTGGCATTTCTCTTTATTTTCTAATTATTAACTACTCCATCTCTAGCAACCTGTCAAAACGACCACAAAGAGCAGGCGTGAAAGGGCATGTTGAGGATAGCCACAATGAGAGGGTGGGTATGCAAGGTGCGCCCGCAAACTCTCCCCTTCTTTCCACCGACCGACCATCACAACAGCACCACGACCCAAGAACCCACCATGTATCATTCCCCACAACGTCGACTTCCACCAACGGACCTTGCCTCGCAGACCAACCCTGCCTATGCTGTCAAAATCCTGGGGTGAAGTTGCCATTCCCCTGATCTTCCGATCCTCGCAAGGATGCACGGCAGTGTCAATTGACACTCGCACTGCCCTTGCGAGGTTCATTGGTCATTTATGGAGGCATACCCTCCCGCAGGTTGGGGTACCCCTGGGATTTTATAAATCCGCTACCTGTACCCGCAAAAACCCACACCCGTGGATGCGGGTACAAGTTCTGACAGGTATGGGTACAACCCTGGGAATACCCCGGGGTTAGCCATGACAATCCCTACGAAAATGTCATAAGAACACTAAGGGAGATCTCTTGGAGATCTCTTGAAGCACGGCATGACCTCTGAGCTGCTCAACTAGGTCAATAAGGAGCATGGTGAAGCGTGCAATGCGACGCGACACGATGCAGAACTAATATTTGAACATCACGTGTCGAATGTCACATTTCCGGCCATACAGATCACCACACAGATCGCCACACATGATCGCCATACTTTCCAATGCTGACATGCCCTCACCCGTTTAGGACTGAAATGTCACCAAAATGTCACCTCATGTGACGTTAGCGAGGTATGGCTGTCCGCTACCTTATGAGAATGCAGACCCTTCCCAAATACATTGCGCACCATGTCAGAAGCGTGAAAAATGCACAACCTGCCGCAAGCTCAAGAAAAGAAAACATTTCAGAAAAGGAGACCATATTCAATTATACAAAACATGCAACAGCTGTCGCGATAGAGCCATGGTACGTGTGGACAGAAAACGTACACAAGCCGAAATTCAGGGTGAGTATATGCGCATATTCTTGACATCCACGAAATGATGTTGTCGCCGTAAACCAAGGAGAACATTATTGCACGTATGGTAAACATCAGGTTTCTGTTGAAGACTGTATGGCGGAAAATGGAACTCTGCGAGCAACTTGCCGTGCATGTCTGACACTGAGGCGTGAGCGGCGTGTTGAGCTGGAGCGCGCTGCGATGGGAGACCTCGAACATGAACAAGAGGCTGCTGCCTTACTTCAAGGCGATGCCGAAGGTGTTGCAACAACGAATGCAGACGAATTTGATGCTGTCTTTGGCGATGGTGCCGATCTTATGAACCTTGACCTTCCTGACAACAAGGCATTGACTGAGCGAGAATCTGCCCTCCTAAGAAACCTCAAGAAAGAATTAGACAAAATCAAATTCGAAACATGCGATCACTGTCTTGAAGAAGGTTTCGGGATGAATGTAGAAGATGGAATGTGTTCAAGTTGTCGACGTGATAAGGCTGATCCGGTGCGAAAGTGGTCGGCAGCGAATAATGTGCAGCCCGGTCTGCCATTTTCAATATTTCCAGTCAACTACTCGTCTAATTTCTCGAATAGCACAAGACGTACCTGCATGTTTGAAAGGCCTGACTGACATGGAAGATATGGTGATCACTCGAGTCAAGTCCTATATGCAGGTCCGTTGGACGAAAGGACGTCAATTATGCTATCAAGACCACATAATCAACTTCCGCCAAGATATCACTGAGATTGCAACTCACTTACCTCGGTTGCCAGAGGAGATTGACCTGGTGATCATTCGCAAAGAAGACGTTGATCTAAGTCGACATGTTGACTTTACGGTGCGCCGAGAAAAAGTGAAGGATACCCTCAGCTTATTAGCCTAGCTTCTGTGAATTTTGAATACAAAATCGCGAATGATCCAGACTACGCAGATTTGGTCATCGATGAAGGTGCCCTGCTGCAGCTCCCAGTAAACAGTTCTGTCGCCCATCGTATCCCTACTTGTCGTGAGGGTAGGCAAGATGGTGGTGCTATACCTGTCGGACCAGACACCGCCACAGCTGCCAACAACGAAGAAGAAGAAAATGAAAATGCCCAGTTTGTTGGTGGAGTCATTGACCTTGGAAATCAAGAACGTCCTGAAGTCGAACAGCTGCGACAAGGTGCTGCACAAGCAATGAGGCTGCGTGTTGTATACAGGCAGACTGAATCCTCGAACAGGCGCTGAGTCTCAGGGCTGAGGTTCCTGCCTGATCATGAGTCAAGGAGCCGCCATTCTTCCTGGTTCAGACCACCACGGGATGCATGGGAGAGCATGTTGCGAAAATTGATCTGGTCAGGAGAGTCTCACCTTGTCTGTGAATGACCTGTAGTCGAAAGCTCCGGGTGAACAGGCGGTATAACGCACTACCATCTCGGCTGAGGGATCCATTTTCAGAAGCTGCAGATGATGGCAGAGAGTACAAAGGTGTATCTCCGACGGGCGGGAGTTGTGCGAAGTCACCGACAAGAGCAACATTTAGACCTCCAAACGGCAAGTTTGCATTCTTGGGAAAGAGTTGTCGACAACGAGAATTAATTTGTGCCAAAGTACGCAGGCCAAGCATAGCGATCAAGTATGTTTTGCCACAGCCCGCTGTTCCATCAATGTTGAACAACATCTGAGGTGGTTCCTCGTCCACCAGGATTCTTGCATACCCCTCCATGTACTGATCGAAGATTACCCGTTGCTCTCCCTCAAGGGTATCAAGGTCGATTAAGGGTACGTCATCTTTTTGCTGTTCACGTTTTTGTTCGTCAATCCATGAAGACAGCAGATTCACATCATTCCATCTTTCTCGGGAAGCGTCGATATCCCAACCATCGTCAATAGGTCGACGGCCGATGTCATCTGTGCCGTATAATGGTATATCTGCGGTAGGGCGAAGTCTTGCCCATGCTTGCCAGTCTGCCTCTTCGAGGTCAGCTAGCTCTGCATTCAGAAGCTCATCTTCGTCTTCTTCTTCGTCGTTCCCTTCACGGTTTTCTTCCTCCCAGCAACGGAGGGTATCTTTTGGGTGTCCATGTCCACGAACGCGACATTGGGCATATATCTCCGACCACAGCTGATCCTCGTTATCACGAAGAGCCTTGAGATCTCGAAAAGGGTGGTGAAGGAGAACTTTTGTTCAGCAAAAGTCTTCGTACCTATCATCCTCTGGGTTTGGGGAAAACCGCGGGTAGACGCGCAAAACAGTGTCAGTTGTTTCCCGTCTTTTTCTCCATTCTGATTTTGTCCACGTATACTTGGTCAGGACGTCGTGTATTGACAGAGCCTCCATTTCAGGAGGACGTTTCATGTAGCGTTGGATCCAGGATTCGCCTGTGACTGGTTGATCCTCTCCGCCTTCTGCAAGTGCGATTTCGGCGTCGTCTCCGTCATTTGCCCCAAGTTCGCGGAATCCACCCTCTGGGCCAATATAGAGTGTTTGAAATGTGACTGAAGTGCGAACAAGGGGAATTCCAAGCAAAAGGTGAGCGGTCTCTTGTGCTGAATATGCCCTTTCTCCAAGCATCTTGTTCAACATCTTATGGCAGGCTGATTGGGCAGTTCCATCCTCCTCCATTGAATTTGCAATGCTGGCCAACAGTTCAGGGAATGCAGGCACTTGTTTTTCAGCTTTCGAGGCATACTTTGCAATGTAATTGATGGCAGCATCTTTACTGAGGACCGGCTTTAGGTCAATGTTTGCGCGCCACCCGAGGATCATAGCAGGGTTGTATGGGTTCATGAGTCGGTCATTCCTGCGTGGTTCAAACCGAACACGGCCTTTACTGTCTACTCCCACTTGAGCCTCTTGTCGCAATGGCATCGGGTAATCGAAACAGCAAAGAACCTGAGGTTCTTCGTGCCCAGGAACTTTTCGTTTGACAAGGCAATATCCAGGCATGCATTTCGTATGTCTTTCAGTCCAGTTCAAAAGATCCGCTAACTCTTGCTTTGTGTTTTGTAGGGTGTCTCGTTCTAGGCTGCATGGGTGTTTGCCAATCAGCAGCATGTTGTCGTCTTCTCGCGGAAAAGGGCTCGAGGCGGTAACAAGTCTATTCCAGTATTCAGTGAATTGACGCATCTTGACTGCCTGATCTTCAGATATTATAGCATCCAGACGTGTCAAGACCTCCCAGTCAATCTCATCAGCTTTCGGCCCATCCTTCAACCAGATAAAGCCATGTATGTGGCCACTTCCCCTTTCTTGCCACTCATAGTGATACCAAAAGTGACGGATGCCCAGTAGCGGCGACAGAAAATGTTTGAAATAAACCTGCAGCCGCTGGTCAAGATATGCTGCGGCAATGTGGGGCTTTTTATTCAATGCAAGACGCCTTCTCTGTCGAGCAACTTTAGGATCGCTGGTGGGGTCTTTGGTTTGTGGCATGTGTCGATGCAGGTCAGGCCATTGCAAGTCAGCCGCACTCAGGGTCCAGAAGATGTCTGGTGTACCCTTTTTCTGGATAAAATCCAACAGTTCATTGTGGCGGGCAGACCAATAGGCCCATGTCCCTCGTAAATTTGCACCATAGCGAACCATTTGGTTGGCGATATGTTGATCGCCTTCGGCCAACATCGTCTGGATGTCCGCAGCAGTGAGCCATGCTGCGTCATGTTGCTGCTTAACAAAGATTTTCGATTGACTTCTTGTTCTAGCTCGTTGTAGGGTATTGAACGCAAACCACGGGAACCTTTTGTGTTGCGCAAATCGTCCACCTCGAAAGCGAAGCAAATGAGCAAAATAGTCTCCGAGATCGACCTTTCGTAATCGGCTCTGGTAGAAGTCACCAGCACCATCCGGGAATAGAGTAGGGAAGGCCATGGTCATGTAGCCAGGTGTTGATTCCGAGAGTGGTGTCGGATCCAAATTGGGTGCGTTGACCTTTCAGGTGTTATTTTGTTTGAAGTATGTACCTTTCTCGACACTTACAATACTTTGTTCATAGTGTGTTCCTGATGTTCATGACCTCAATATCAAAGAATTACAAGCCCTCAATCAGCCGTGTGCTAGTATCGTTGCAAGACACGATGGTGGCCCGGCAGCTGCGAAGGCTGCCGCTGATCAAGGGGGTGGCGGAACGTGGATTTTGCATATACAGTCCCAAAAAGAATTAGGGCACCTTCGACGTACCCCCCTCCCCTTTACCCCCCCCAAAAAGGAAATTTTCCAAGTTACTATGTTGAAAACATAACTTTGCCAAGTTCCTATGTTAAAAACATCTTACATTTTTGAGTTTCTACATGCGACGACGCTTCACTCCCATATCCATACAAGTCTAACACATGCAAGACTTCACTCCACGGCTAGCCTTGCCTTTTTATCTGGTTTGTTGTCCCTCTGGGTGATGCTGCTGCGGAGAATCGTGCGCGTATACCCGCCTGAGGCTGTACTTCCACAACAAGAAGAATTTGGTAGAGTTAGTAGACTCACGCCGCAGAGGAAGAAAAAAACATACGCAGGGCATTCAAGCGCTATACACATACATGCGAGCACGGGGTCTCCCTTCCAGCTTCCCATACTACCGAGCTTGTTGTACATTGGGGTGGCGAACAGCGGGACGCCGACCACAGGGTGCGCAAACATGATACGGCTGCCAGAGCTGAGAAGCCCGAATGGATTGTGAGCCTTTACTAGTAGCGCTTTACTATCACTTGTGGGAACTTTGCAAAGGCATCAACTTTGCAAATACCGTTTCATTGACAATTGTCGAGATAGCTAGGATACATAGACTAGATGTATGACTACCTGAAGTGTAGTTTTATAAAAATATGTCCTTTGTAGAAGCAACTCGGGGCAGAATACTGTCAATGAAACGGATTTGCAAAGTTGATGCTCTTGCAAAGTTCCCACAAGTGATAGTAACGTTTAACCTCAGCCTGAAAGGGCCCGGACACAGGGTAGTGCGTACAGAATGCAGCGTGAACAAGGCATCCAGGCATTACAAAAAAATTTGTCTTGGCTCTCAGTTGTAGATTAGCTATTTGCTGTACATCTGAACGCTCCGACTTCTTTGTGAGCGTTATTTGGGCTAATCGGAAGGACTTTACACAGTAGGTCCCAAAAAAAATTTCGACCCCCAGGCGGATCCCCCCCCCTAACCCTATATGCGGGATCCACGTTCCGCCACCCCCTTGCCGCTGATGAAGCAGGAGGTCTTCAAAATCATATACTTTTGGCAAAAGGCGCAAAAGTGATGATCACACGTAACATCTGGCAAACACAAGGTGTGCTTTCATATGATCTTGAGCTCTTCTTCTGTCTTCAGATGAGTGAACCGTAAACTTCTCGGTGTTACAGGTCTGGTCAATGCGACAACCGGCATCGTTGAAGATGTGGTGTGGCCGACTGGATCAACGTGTTCTGAACTGCCTCTTGCTGTGCTTGTTTCTTGCAAAAGCTATAAAGGGCCGACATTGTGGCATACTGAGCCACGCTCAAACTTCCCTAACGGTGTTCCAATTATTCCCGTTACTCCATTGAAGACAACCTTCGAGATAAACGGTAAAATTATGTCTCGGACTCAATTACCTCTTCGACTAGCTTGGGCAGTCACCGTTCATAAATCTCAAGGCCTAACCCTCAACAGGATCAGACTTGGTTTAGGAAAGAGAGAATTTTCGACTGGTCTGACCTTCATAGTGTTATCTCGTGTCAAGACTCTCAGTGACATTATGCTTGTTGACCAGGTAGATTACTCTAGAGTACGGAAACTGGGCGGGAAACATATGCAACATGAGTCGTTTCGATGATCATGCACGTAGGTACTCATGATTATATGATACCATGTAGATAGTAAATTCTAATGTAGCCTTACAAGTACCTCTGAAAACTCTGATGTACAATTGCCAGGTGACTCGGATGGCGAAGCGAGCGCCCCCGCAGAGTGCGGATACGTGATTGTAAAAATCACATTGCATGGTAGGCTCGGTGGCGGAAAAAATATTTGTGATGTGTGAGATGGAATTAGCCACTAGAACGGCTGGTACAACTTACTTACTTAGCCGCCCATGCTATGAGTGAGTTGTAACCATCAAATCCATTATAAGTAACTGCCAGCGAAGGGAGAGCAACAATGAAAGAATATGGGTAAAATAGGAGAACAAAGACGGAGAAAGAAGTACAGCGATGAGACCAAAGTAGAGGTACATAGAGGACGTTTGGGTTGCATTTGAGCGACGCTCATGCCATTCCACATATATCAGTCACTACGTCACGTACCAAACGTAGTAGCCGGACGTGACAATCACTCGTAATGAACGGGCCAACCGGTCCCGGCCGGACTTTCCAAAACATCCCTTTACCAACGGACCAGCCGGATGCTTATAAATGGCTTGCGGGACGGCGTCTCTTCCCGCGGCAGCTACCTACGGCAGCCTTCTGGGTGTCCCGTCGGCACCACACCAATAGTACCTAGAAACCTACTTTCACGTTGTAGCTAATTGTATACTTCCACCTCAAATCTACTTGCTTTACCCCACAGCCGCTGGTCAGCAAAGCATGCCCGCTAAGGGTGGAACCAGCAGGTGTTTACATGAGGCCGCTCACTCGATCAAAGTCTTTGTGGGTGACCTTCACATATTACCACCATGGAACATGGGGTTCTTCAAATGACTCAGGAAATTGCACAGTACCTAACAACCAAATTTCAGGCAATACTCCGGCAAGATCACGACATGCATGTATCTTTTCCTACTCACTGGAGCCTCAACTTCCTCCATGAGGTTGACCAGATAGCTTTGCTCCTCGTTGAGGCCGTCCAAAATCAGGGTAGGATCTAAAGCCATCCCACTCCTCGTCAAAGTTTCTCATCGACCAATCTAGTGCAAACCTCCTGGGATGCTAGCCGTTATTGCGACAGCATTGGAACTGCCATGAATGGCACACAGCCAGCCGCAGAAGAAAAAATCACTTGAAGATTCCCTCCAATCTATGAGCCTCCAGTGCATGCGACAGAGCCTTTGGTGGTCACCGACAAGCACGGGAATGGGCTCGTTTGGTACCTGCCACATTTGATCACAAAACAGCGTCAAGTAAGTCAGTGCCGATGGCGCACATGCCGTCGGGGTTACGTGGAATGATGTCGTCGGGGCTGGGATGCGGGCATTGAACTGCTGTCGGCTCGGCACTTTATCGATGCCGCGGGGGCTAGGCGCGGGAGCGGGGGAGTTCAGCATGACTGACCAGGCCTGTTGCAGATCGCCATGTGGCAATCACTCTGGAGACTAGAAAGTGTACTCAAGATGGATAGTAAAACAACAAATTGGAGACTCAAGGCAAACAATTTTCGGAATCCCTCCTCTTGTCAACTTAAACCCGGGACTGTCAGTTTGTCTCCAGCATGGTTCCAGCAAGGCCATGAGGTTTGCTTTTAACCTTCATTGATTTTCATACTAAAACAGTATACAAACAGTCCTCTGAGTATAAGATGGAAGTAGGAGCTCAGATGAAGGCTGACACCGCCGGAGCACAATGGCAATTCAAGATGCAGGAATCAGCAGCTTTGATTGGTGCCATCCTGAGTATCATTCATCCTCAGTTATTTTGTCAAGGAATTGAAGCCTTCGGCATTCTGGCGGCACATGGTGTGGACTTTGTTGAGGATGAAGCACAGCTGAGGCAAGCACTGAATGTTTGGACATCCCCATTCAGTGCTCTCTCAGTCATAACCAACCGAGCCACTCCTTTACATCGTGACACAAAGGGACAAAATGAATGGTTTGATTTTCTGGTTGCCCTGGGGGAGGATGATTCCCTTGGAACTATGACTTTTCCAGGGTTGGGTGTAATTGTGGAATACAATCCCGGAACCATGATTGCAATCACAGGTAAGGCTGTCAGACATGGTGCGGAGTTCCAAGGTGGGGAGAGAGCATGCATCTCATACTACATGAGGAATACGGTGCATGACCGGCTGGGCATACCAGCGGGGACATGGATGAACTTAAAGATATACAAAGAACAGGAACAGAAGGAAGCAGATGATGTTTTGAAATATAACTAGAAGAGATGTCATTTACCAGATATGCATGTACAGACTTTTCACTAGAATATAAGTCCTGCCTCAGTACAATCACTTGTGCAAGGGGGTAGAAAACTTGCCTAAGCAGCGTCGCTGTCAAAGGCTGAACCTTGACCATCAGAGCCTTCACTCATTTCATAGTCAGGATCTTCTGCAGAATCTGAGCCTGAAGCGTCCCAATCAAGATCTGCAGATGACACCGGAGATGGGGGGGCTAAATCAACAACCATACCATCCAAGGGAGAGGGTCCCCGCGGTGCATGCGGCGGTTGCAGCGGAGTCCCCCACGGCACTCCAAGTGGAGAAAGCCTCCGCGGCACGGTGTACCCAGGGGACCGCGGTGGCCCCTCGGACAGAGTAGATCCCCGTGGTGCGATTGATGGAAGCAATGGCTCCAACGATGGACTGGAGGTTTCTCCTACCGCAGATAGTGGAACCTGGGGTGTTGATGGTGGAGGAAAAGCTTCGCCGTGAGGTAGCAAGTAAGGCAAAAATTTGTTTTTTGGTGGGTCATTGCTCAGCCATGGGCGGGGTGGGATAGGCAAGTCTGCCGGAATGTCAAGGCTCAGATCACCCTGGTGCACCTTTTCCAACAAGGCTTCCAAAGTTCCTATGCGCCAACGAGCTGCCTTCCTTGCATCCCTCCAGTTTGCCATAACTACCTCAATTCTAATGAGAGCACTCTGTAGACACTTGAAGGCGCGTGCCGCGGATGCACTGATATCTTGAGGAATCGGTCCTAAGGGACGTGATTGTGAATCAATACTGAGAGGCTAAAAAAGGGTGCATTAGATAGAAGTTGAATGAGAGTATGGAAACCAAACCTGATCAACCAATTGTAGCCAAGCATCAAAGGCCTTCATCTCTTCCTTGGAGTAAGGTTTGGGAAGGCAGGGGTTCTCTTCGGTGTTCCACCAATCTGCGTGGTAGGATGAAACGATGCGGCTGGGGTCGTCGGGATATGTGGTATTGGGGAGGAGGTCCAGGGGTGGCAGTATAGCGAACTCTTTGTCTTGGACATGAGTTGCGTGCATGAAAGAACTTACCCAAGCAGGGATTTTGACAACACTACCATCAGCAACATGATAGCCGATGGCCAATGCCAGTCTTTCCTGCATATAAAACAACAGATGAACATATTCACTGTCAAAGACAGTGGAACTTACACCCTCTGCACGGAGACCCTTTGTCCACCACATGTGTTTCTCAGGGGATTCTGTCCAAGAGTCTTCCTTGTCTTCAAAAGCTTGCCAAGCAGCTTTGCAACGCGAGGAGAAATAATAAATGAGCCATTGTCCTTGCAAGAGAGATGGCGGCATGGTAGTTCAAAGGTCGCAACTGATAACCAATGTTTCTAATCTGATCGAGAGCAATATGGTCATGTGATCCACACATGGCGGTGACGGTTATTACGACGGTTACAACGCCGCGGGGAAACAATTGGAAGAATGCCGCGACAGGCGCCGCGGTACAGCGCGGTGATGCCAGTGCCGACGGCGTGATAAAATTGGTGCCGACGGTGTGATAACGGCGGAGTGTCATCCCGCCCGATGTACACTGCTGGCCACACTAATAGGACCAATAATCATTGAAATACATTCATACTAGAGGGATTACTTGATAATGAAAGTTTGCAATGGAAAATCGTTTGTTGGCATCTTCAGCAAGCCTCATCCAGATATCCATCTGCCCCTCAGCGTAACAGACATGGCCATCCTTCCCTTCACCCCTAGCTAATTCCCTCCATCCTGCCCATTTCCTCGTCTGGAATAAAAAATATCTCGTAACCCATTCCATCTCGTGTGATGTTATATTAAATTCTTCTCTCCAACGATGATATCGTGCCCGCACACGAAGCCAGTTCACCCTGTGAACTGAAATAGTTTCATATTGGAATTCAAGCTGGACCATGAATGTTAGGACCCACATTCAACCATTCTGGAATTATCTTCCATGTTGCCAGAAAGGTCAGAGCCCCAGAACCAAGCAGGCCGCATGTTACGTTGCCCGGGAGCATTGGGATCTGCAATGGCAGTGTTAGCTTGCATGTCCTTCACCTCCAATGGTTTGTAAAGAGTCCCAATGGTTCTGTCAGGGTCCCCTAATTTCTCCAATGCTCTCACCGCATGGGCATAAAGCAATCTGTGATGATGAAGCACTCTCCCAACAGATTGTATCCCCGCCCAGGCTCTTGTTTTCTTCACCTTGCTTTTCTTGATCTTTCGGAGTTTCTTCGAATACTCAAACGAGAGATTCGCAATCGACACCCGAACACCCTGCAGAGCATCATTGGCCTGACCTTGTCGGAGTTGATACTCTTTCCATAGGAGTGATTCCAACTGTCTGGAATGCAGCATCGCAGCTCCGAAAGTAGATGGCAATGGAATTTTGACATGTTCAACGGCTTCAGTGGCTGACCGAGTGGCAGCAAAGGCACGACTGGCCTTAGCCAGAGCAATCTGTTCCAAGGTAAGTTGGCCCGTCGGGCATCCCGCGGCAAAGGTAGCCGTCGGGCCTGTGCCAGTATTATCGGTAGGGAGTGGATCATCGATTTGGAGCATGTCATCCATGTCAAACTCTTCAACAAGAAGGGTGACATTCTCAGAGAGAGACTGTTGAATATTTTGACCGATGAAATTCCATGCCGTCCTGTTGAACGTATCCACACGGGACCTTAGCCTCTCCCGTTTCTTGGCAATCTCAAGCTTTTGAGCGGTGGTCGGGTGTGAGCCAAGCCTTCGGATGAAGCAACGAAGATCAATCCTTTGAGGAGGTATTAGTGCTGCGTCATGTTCCTGAATAGAGAACTAACTGTGATTCTTCAATTTTGAGCCCTGTAGCTATCCACGACGTTTGTCCAGTTTCCCCTGTTGCAGCAGCTTCCTGCTCCATAAGGTCCAATTGGACATCTGCGGTTGACTTGGGAGCTGATGAACAATTATTTAGCCAAGATCAATGAGAATATCCCAGGGATAAGTTGCAGAGCACCCGCGGCAGCAGCCCCCATGGGAATACATTGCACCGTCGGCGACACCTGTATCCCCGTCGGGCCTATCGCCGGCGGCAGACAGCAAGATAGCCGCGGGACCCTCCAGAAAACGGAATGGAAAAATGGAGGACTTGCCTTCATAATTTGCTGGTTTGGCTGGTTCCATGATATCCATAGCTTTCAGATTACCTCTTTCCCGTTGTTTTTTGGCATGCCTAATGTCCTCAGTCCACTTTACAACATCTGAAGGCAAAGCAGAGTGATTCAATTGCTCAAAGTACTCCTGGCTGTCCACCAAACCCACGACAGACTTCTTGTACTTTGAAATAACAGAAGAAACAATGTTGACCATTTTATTCCAGTTGCTGTAATTCATATGGTTGTCAAGAACTTCTGATCTGTGGGCCAAAGTGGAGGTCCGAGTACTCCGGGAAATGTCATTAAGTTGGGACCACAGAGATTCCAGGATCTCGCCGTCAACCATCCCAGCACCTGGAATGAAGGAGGTGGCAAACCTGAAGAGGCATTCATCCCGATGACCATGGACGTGGAAGAGACCGATTGCAGCAAACAGCTGCAACTTTTCCGGAAAAGAGAGGAAGGGGTTCTCAGAAATTCTCTTCCAGAGGTGGACATGGTATTGACACATCACATCATATATCACCATTACCTTTCCACCTGCATCCAAGTTCATTGTTTTCAGTGCCTCACACAATGCATAGTCAATGTTCATTTGATGTTCGCCCTTTTGAAAATCAACCACACTTCCCAGAATGAAGGCACCGGATCTGGCACATGCAAAAGCAGCAATGCCAGTCACATCACAACCTGCATGATTTTGACTTGCATTGTTGACCGCCTGATGGTTGGTACAAGTCGACTTCGGCTGGCAAAAAAAATGAGCGATCTAAATGCAAGTGTATGGGCAGTAATTTCTGCCCGCGGCTGGCAAAGCCCACCGAATGAGCCCGCGGCAGGGAAATGCTCCGCTGGAGCTGGCCGACGGCAGGCGCAGCCCGCGGTAGATTGAGGCACCCAGCACTGCCCGACGGCAGCGCTAGTTCCACCTGATGTCTGCCCGCGGCAAGCATGCGAGGTGCTCTGCCGCAACTGGCCGACGGCAAGCATAGCCCGCGGTAGACTAAGGCACTGGCCGACGGCAACGGAAGTTCCATTTGCCCACCTCAGGCGGGGCTATTGCAAATGGGCCGCGGGAATGGGGGGAACGTACTTACTTGGGGTATTGCCATTGGGTGGGCAAGGTAGCTTTTGTATCGTGTCTGGTTGGTCATCATCCCCTCACCACTGGTCAATGGGACATCATCCAGTGGATTTTTCTGCTTCAGGTGATCAGCCGAGAAATTTCCATCTACACATATGAACCTAGTAAAAACATCTCTGATAAAAACTTCACTTCAGTAATCTCAAAGCCCCTGAGTGAACAACATACTGATCTGGTTCCTCTTTCCAGTTGTCTGGTAAGTTGGTTCCAGGTTGGGGACAGGAAGCACAGCCATATGCCATTTCTCCAGCTTTAGGTATGCGGTCTTCATGTCCAAATCCAAATGACTTTCGAAGCTCCATGTTCCTCCATTGGCGGCTGACCCGCAGCAATTCTCGGTATCTGTCCTTGAAACAATGTGGAAAAGAGGGTATGAACAGGGTTCAGCTTGAGTCTCCACGTGCAACTCACTGGCACTGATTTGGGAAATGTAGGGCATGTTAACCGTCGAAGTTTCAGAAAATATTGGTAACAGGAACTTTTGCAACACAAGTTAGTCATACGGAAATCATCCAAAACTCGGAATGTGAAGACGGTCCTGATGGAGGTGAAGCTGCTGGGAAAGAGCCTTTCCTGTAACAACTGCTCATCCCTTGGTCGTGAAGAAGGGCACATGCAATAGTGAATGGGAAGATGATGAAGGCCATTGGTGTCAACAACTGTTATGAAAGGATTACCAAGCGGATCTTCGCCAACAGGCTGAGGGGGGGTATCGAAGCCTTTCATTCTTTCATAATACTCATTTGTGGCATGGTCGGTAACATTCTCAGCATCATCATCATGAAGGTCTTGTTCGGAACTTTCTGACTCCACATTGTCGATGTCTTCAGAGTCATAACCTTCATCAACATCTCCTTCTCCCTTGTCATCACCAAATAGCTCCAGGGCAGCCTTGCCCAATCGGGTATTGAGGTCTGGAATGTTGGTACCTCCACCACCACCGTACTGAGTGTCCACATTCTTACCTCCGACGGTGACGCTTTCCAAGGCATTTTCCGCCGGGGAAGCGACTGGTCCCGCGGCTGCGTTACCTCCCGCGGGGGTCTCGATTGGTCCCGCGGCCATCGATGTCCTTGCCACGGGGCTATTGTCTGACCCGACGGTAAGAGGATCCAGGATTGTTTCCACGCCGCGGGCGGGGGCTTCAGTGGAATTGGTCTCCCCGGCGGCGGTGGCTCCACCTCCCGCGGGGCCAACAATCCTAGAAATCCACTGTTGGTCTTGCCTGGAATTCTCTTCCATTTCAGATTCTGCCAATCGTGGGCAAGGATTACCACCATGGCACAGATTGAAAATCAATCCAGTTTCCCAGAGAGCACTGGTCCTGAAAAATTTCCCATTCCAACACTGTATCCTGTGGGTATGAAGTCTCTTGTGCCCAACCCGGCAGCATCCGCAGCAGAGGAGAGGTTGTGAGGAGCAATCAAGACAACGAAAATACCCCCGTTGTTGGTTACATTCAGCACAAATCATCAACGATGGTGGTGCTTCTGTTTCCAGCATGACATGGATGTGACGATCCCGAAGGGCCTTCCAGTCTCTAAGATAGTCATTCTGTGTCTGCAGTAATTGGAGTATGGTTGCAGGAGAATCAAAGGGAGATCTGGCCTACCTTTCCCGATGTCCTTTGATGCAGGGGGATGACTGTGGCATCTTGGTCATACCCTTCACCAAGATTGTTGATCTCTTGGGCAGGAGTTGGGAGGGTGGCAGCTGCAGGAGTTGTCGTAGGGAGGTCTGCCTCCATGCGATGGTATTTGACCTTTTGAACTTGCCCCCGGGCTGTTTTACGAATGGATGTCTCCACCCGAAGGGGTTCGTCCAGCATATCAATGGGAATCTTGAAGCGACGCATGTTGTGATTGAAGCAAGGGAGTGGCCAATTTCCTGACATTCAGTGGTCCCGCGGCGATGTGGCTGTCCAGCGGCACCTGACACGGGCAACCTCATGTTGTCAATGTGCCCCCGGTATTCTGAATCCTTCTCCAATACACACCGGAGGTTTTCCGTTCTGTTATACAATACCTTTAATCATCGTTATTACCTCACCGGATGTAACAGCAATGTCGCAGGCTTTGGGGGGAGCTATCGGGATGGTACTCCCCACCTTTCCACAGTCCTATCCGTCGCCAGTTGTCTGGTGGGTCTAACAGTGTGTAAATTACTGTAGACCTGCCAGTCAGTAATAGAAATAAATTTTAGTATGCCCAGCACACACTTTCAAGGGAGGGAGGGCTGAAATAATGGTTATGGTAGGACGGTGATCCACAAACATTTCAACACCTGCTAAATCCCTCCCATACTACTTCATACACATCATCTTAGCTCATAACAAGCATCAATGGATACTCCTTTTCTGTGTGAATGAAATGGGGCTTGTCCGGGCACATGTTCTTATAGAGGAAAAAAAAAAGAAGCGTGATTTGTAGTTGAAACCAAGATAGAATGAAGGTTTCATAAAGGATATCGTCATTAGATGCTGTTTTTTTAGTTTCGATTGGAAAACATACCTTTTTCGGTTCATTCTTGCAAGAGAATCATCAGAGTGAGGCATAGATTCGCATGGTCTATGTAGCGTGCGTCAGGAAGGAGAATTGGCTGAGTGCGTCGTTGGGCGTCGGCATGCATGGTCTGTGCACAGTCACCGACTGGTCCCTGAATCCTTCGCATCACCTTGATTCGGCAACGGTGGTAGGCACCACGGCAGTGTGCCTTACAGGTGTCCGGTAAATTTATTGGATGGGCCTCGTTGTCCCCTGCCTTGTCAAGTCATTGTCTCCATTCTTGTACTCCCAATTGTGCATGAATGGTGTCCCCCCCTGGGCGTCCACCCAATGTACCACAGACACAACCCTGTCGTGCTCAGGCAGCCTTTTCACAAGCAGAAGAGACCATTTTGAGAGAGTTCCTTGACGAGTTTAGAAACAAGAAGAAAGAGCAGAGGAAAGAGTTGCTCATGTACAAGATTTATAGGCTCATAAAGGCCGCTGGTCCAGAGTTGACCCCGGAAGAGTGGCGAGACAGGAAAAAGGCAAGTACTGTCCCTCGGTCCCTCAATCTGGTAATCAGGTTACATTGTGTTGTAGAAAGTTAAGGAATGGTACTACAACCATGGACGACGTCCTCATGTGAACCGGTACCGATACATCAAGCCTATTTCCTGGAATATGTGGTGGCTCATCTTAAACAAGAAGAAGTGTACTTGAAGGTTAGAGAGCTGGCAGGCGGTTCGCCACCAGGATCGAAAGCTTTCCTGTCCAAGTATCAGACTGGTTTGAAGTACATTGTTGAGGGGTTGCCTCCAACGGAGAAGAGAGTATATGAGGCAATGGCCAAAGAGTGGAGTGAAGAGGCCCCGCCGGCGGATGTCCAGAGAAAGTGAGTGACCGACGGAGCTCTTCATCCTGCGGGAAGTCCTCATGTCAAAATGCAGGCTATGGAAACGGCATGGGGCATCAATGTTGAAAGAGATGGATAGGGTTAAGAGCCATCATCTCAGACTCATGAGTTGGGGAATGGAAACCTATTTCGATGAGAAGGGACATGCTCGGTACATTTGGAATGACCACAGTGACGAGTTTGGTGTCCCCGACAGCGCCCAAAAATTTGAGGTGATGTTCAAGGAACAGGTGCTCGAGATATCAAAGGCATGGATCACTTACTGTAAACATATCAAAGGTATGATACGATGACTACCTATCATACAAGCAAAATTAATTTGTCACTGTAGACTTGATGGCGAATGTCCCTGCTGAGAACGGAACGGTCATCCAGGACTGCGGCAAAAAGAAAATATGTTTGCAGCTGGAAGGAGATTTGCCTATTCTCCCTCCTCCACCAGTGGGTGGTCACGAACACGCTGAAACACTACAGGCTATGATTAGGGAATTTATCACCATCCACTACCAGCTTGCCTGTGGCAAAAAGACTCCGACCCCTTGGACTTCTCTTGCCACTCATCAGTTGATCTTGTGGGACACACAGATGTGGCCTGCTCGTGTGATGGTCCGGGATCCAAGTAAAATTGTTCTCAACGACTGCCGAAAAATTGTACAGTTATGGAGAGAAAGACAGTCTGAAGGTGGGGCCAAAGATACATTCAAGTTCAAATTTTATCCAGTGGGGGATGGAATACAACCTGCCATTTATAATACCCAGTTCGAGACTTTGCCAACTTCCGCGGTGATTGACACCCCGACGGTCCCTCCAGCACTTCCCAGTCCCACACCATCGGAGGGGGCATCGACACCCACGGCACGGGAATGCCCGACGGCCTCTCAACCAGTTTCCTATCCCATGCCGTCAGAGGAATCCACCCCCGCGGCGAGCAGACGTCCTCCGACGGTGGACATGCCAAGTTCCCACACTTCACTGCCAGATACATTTTTTCAAGGAAGAATTACCCCCATGGGGCCTCCTGTCCCATCCATTCCAACCCCAGCCATTACCCCAGAGCCACAGACAGCTCCGTCGGATAGGGCCTTCACGCCCGCGGCAGAAGAATCTCCAACAATGCAAACTACACCGACACAGGTTCTGCCATCCATTCCCACCCCAGGCATTACCCCTGAGCCTCGGTCTGCTCCGACAAACACCCTAGTTAGTGGTCCCCAAGTGTTGACCGCCCAGGCAATAGGGAGAAACCGTGGGGGTGACAAAGAGGTGGAATCTGACCCCACCACCAATAAAAGAACTATGACCCATGAACCCGAGAGCGATCCCTCTACAGATGAGGATGGTGGAAGACGTCGGATACAGGCTCGCTTGCAAAAAGCTTTGGAAGCCCAATCGCCTGAGAGAGGGCCAGAGGACAACCATGAGGATCTGCCGCCAAGAGTTGGAAGAAAGAAAACAAAAAGTATCTCTGGCAAGAAGAAAACGAAAACTAGGAAAACATCCAGTTTACCGAATCAAGACAACCACTCAACCAACAACGATGACAACCCGGCAGAAGAGCACCAACTGCCCTGCCGGAAGAAAAAGCCAACCCGACCAATCAGCCCACACTTGCCGTCGGATAGCACTCCCATCGGTGGGGTAGCGCCGCGGGGAAGAAAAGCCAAAAAGACACCAGCGACACAGGAAGACTTTAGTCCCTCACCCTCTGGAAGTGATGAAGATGCACCAGAAGAACCAAGATATAGGAAACGAGGGGGCAACGCCCGGTGGTCAAAAGAACGGCTAATATCAATCCAACACCTACAGTTCCTCCTGCTGTAAGACGAAAACAACGTCCGCGGCCAATCAAAAAGGGTCCCGCGGCATCGACTGACAATGATCAGAATGGAGGAAATGACCAACAACGTGATGATGAAGACGCAATGTTTACTGTGAACCGACGATCGGGTAGGCCGCCAAAGCCAAAATATAACCTGGCACCCCCAGCACAATTAAGGCTGGAAAAAGAACGTGAAAGAAGACTTAGATAATTTCATAGACAGGTATATGGATTCTGAACACGATGTTCAATTCAATGCATCCAACAATGGAGATATTTTCTTCAACACAGAACATCATGCTTATTTCAATGAAACAAACAATTGACATGGAAAGGGCATTATTTTTTGCAAGGTAACAAGATATATGTATGTTACATGAATGAGTGGGTAGGTACAGGAGCATAAGATGGGGGGAGGTGAGGGTGAGAAAAATGGCAAGAAGACGAGACAGTCCATTCACCCTTGCACGAACTCAAGCAGTCTGTTGGTCTTCAACAGGGGCAGGGTCTGCAGTCCTGCCGCGGGGTACCCGACGTTTTGGAGGGGCACGTTTCTTGGTGGGAGCCTTCTTCTTTTTCTTCTCCACAGGACCTGTTTCTTCATCTTTGTTGTGCTTTCTCTTGGTCCCCACAGCAGCTTCATCCTCTTCTGAAAGTGGAGACATGGGCTCCTCCTCGCCGTCAGGCATTGCTGTTGAGGCACCCATGGGCACGATAAGACCGCGGGGGTTTGGACGACCGCTGCGGGGGAGGATGGGGTCCTCGCCATCGGGGGCATCAGGACCGTTGCACACACCTTGTGGGCCGTCGGTGGGGTCCTGAGTGTCGCCGACGGGGGGGATCACAGTCTGGTTGCTGTCGCCGCGGGGCTGACCGACGGGGGACACACCTCGTTGGCCGTCGGCCGCGTTCTCTGTGTCGCCGACGGGGGAGATCCCAGTTTTGTTGCTGTCGCCGCGGGGGGAGCTGCCAGCGTCGCCGTCGGGGACTACACCACTCTTGCCGCTGCTGATGAGGGGCAGGATGGAAGATGACTCTTGAGGGGCGGATGCTGCTGACGTCCCATTATCAGTCCCCTGTCCATGGTCGGGTTGATCAACCTCCATCCTAATACCCTGGGCAGTGACCTCCACCCGTTCAAGTTCTTCTACCCCTGGGATGTTGCTGGTTTGACCAGCCTGTGAATTTTCGATGAGGGTTGGGGAACGGGAACCCTTCGCTATGGTCTCCAGGTGTTTGGCCGCGGGCAGGTGGTGCTGGATGAGCTTGGAAATTCGATTCCAGTCGTCCTGCATTTTCTGAAGAATGGCAAGGGGTGGATCCCCCCCCCGCGGCGAGTGACAAGTGGCCGTCGGTGTCCAGACTGCCGGAGTTTGACAAGGGCTCTTCGGCAATTACGTCCTGTAGGCCCTGTGGAACCCCCTGCAAAGCCTTCAGCATGTCTTCCATCATCTCATGCATAGAATTTCCCAGCACCGCAAGTGCCTCCATTACCGAGCAGGTCTTCAGCTCGACATATGCTGTGGTCGTTTTCTGATGTTGTCGAATCTTCCGAACTTCATGCTTCATCCGATCTTCAGCATCCTCAATGGCTTTCCTGAGCTCTGCCTGGCCGTCGACTACCTTCAAAGCCAGTTCTTGACATGTCTTCTCTAGGTCGGCCATCTGAGTCTTGACCTTTGACTGGTCGTCATCTATCATCATATTCAGTCAAGGTATTACCAACGGTGAAAATCAACTTACCGTCGGGCACCCTGGCACCGCCCGCGGCACGAGCTGTACCCCCTGCGCCTGCGGCACGACTGGTACCGCCCACGCCCGCGGCACAACTTGACCTCTTGGGCTTGGAGGCAGGACGAACCTCAGGCTTGATTTTCACCTTCTTCGCCTTTCCCCCAGTCTTCTTGTTTCCTGAGTAGAAGGGATTCTGTATGATCGTTCGATATCGAGCCTGGCCCTTTCCAAAACAACGCTTTTTCCCTGCCTTGCACTCTCCACATGCTCCCGCTCCGGCTTTCTCCCGCTCCTGCCCATATGTCTGGCCCAGGGGATTGGGCTTGCTGCCCCCAAAGAAACATTTCCTCCTGGCGTGGCGGCAATGGCTGCAACCTTCCTTATAGAGGTCGACAAGAACGTACTTGAGAAAGCCGTTGTGATCAGAGGGGTTGAGCCGTGGGTTGTCCAGGTCGTCGAATGGGATGGCTTCGTTGCCATCATCTTGCAGTGGTGCGTTGTACGATCCCCAGTAGAACGGGCCCGTCTTGAGGTCCTTGGCGACCAACCCCCTCTTTATGGCCTTGACATATGGATCATCCCCATCTACAGCTTTCCACAGAGCATCCATCTTCTCTTGGTGTCGATCCTCTTTCGACCACTGGATGGTTTCCTTGTCCCTTGAATCATCCTCTTCCTCCTCCTGGTCCTCATAATTTTCTTCGTCCTCCTCTCCATCCCCCACCATTGCCTTCCTTTTCCCCCTCGACTGACCAACAGCATCATCCCTGTCACTCCCATCCCCATCGGCATGCTCCCCGTCGGTGTTCTCCCACTCTGCATCCTCATCCATCTCAGCTGTAATGACCGCTGGTGTCTTGATCACCTTCCGCGAATGGGGGACTTTCTTCTTTTTCTTCGTCTTCTCCGCCTCCTCATAATCGGATTCCGACTCCCCACTTGACTCGTCCTCGATGGCCTGATAGGTCTTTGCTGACTGCGACACACGACCTGTGGACCTGGGCGCTTCCTCTCCACCAGGAGGGGCTTGTTTGTTGACGGGGTGTGGGACCTGGTGTGACGGCGGGTTGGAACAACCAGTTTGGGGTTTATTGACAGCGGGCCCTTTGGCCGCGGGACGGGCGTTGTCAGATTTTGTCAGGGAGCCTGCCTGTTTGCCCGTCGGAGGCAACGTCGCGAAGCTGCGGGGGTCGGGGTTATGGTTCCTCTGGTTGGCCTTCATGCACAATTCCTCGACTTTGCGGTGTAGAGAGGGTGGGCAGTCCATTGAGGAGAGTTGAATGAATGGGTCGGCGAGGATGGATTCGCCATCTTTCAATTGTGGCAAGACGTCGTCCAACGTGTTGAGCAGCGCGTCAATGCCAGGAGTGGGTACGTCCTTGTCCTCCAAAAGACTGACAACGCCACTCTGGAATATATTGATGTCAATTGGGAGAGTTTGTGTGAAGAGTTTGACTTACCCCAGCCTGACATGTAGCAAGCATCTTCTCTCTCTCTATGTAGTGGCCTGGTCCCACAGCTAACATGTCGACGAAAGCTGTATAAAACGTTTGGATAGCGGCTTCAAGCTCCTGAGGACGTAAGGTGGATGTAGACATGTTGACCACGGGGATAGGTGACAGTGGCGGCGGCAGGTCTTTGCGGTCTGTTGTGCGGTGGTGAGAGAGCGGGACTTGGTGCAAAAAATCTTCAACATGGTCACGTGACCATGCCGTTGTCAGATCCCAGTTGATCATATCTACCTTGACATTGATCGTTTCATTTCTGTCAAAGTTTGTCCCTCTATCTGCTTCCCTTAAATTTGTCAGTGATTCATCTCATAATAGCCTTACCATGAACCAAAAAACAGAGCTTGGAAAGGCATTGAAGGGAAAGCCAGGTATGCTCATAACAACAGCAATGTGGATATCTCAACGGGTTTGAACAGATTTTGCCTTCAATCTCAAGCGACCTGGTAATCATCGGGAAGTTTCTTATGATTTGCAATGGCCCACTCCAAAACCAACGGCATCGAATGCCACCCACGGCGGGGTTACCTTGCTGGATGTCAATCAGCACTCCAGCACAGAATCCATCGTGGACCTCAAAGACCCCATCGATTTAAATCGATCATCACCCCCTCCAGCAACACCCATGGACACCCAGAAAGGTGCAGAGAAATTCAATCCCAGGCACCCCGACGGCGACCTCTCCAGCAAGAGTGTAGCCGACGGTGCCTTTAACTTCACACTCAAACGCCCTGCAGTCGCAGTCGCCGACGGCGCCTTCAATTTGAAACTTCATCGCCCCGCGGTAGCAGCCACCGACAGCGCCTTCGACTTGAAACTTAGTTGCCCCGCGGTAGCAGCCACCGATGGCGCCTTCGACTTGAAACTTAGTCGCCCCGCAGTAGCAGCCACCGACGGCGCATTCAACTTGAAACTTAGTCGCCCCGCGGTAGCAGCCACCGACGGCGCATTCAACTTGAAACTTAGTCGCCCCGTCGGGGGAGCTCCCAACAACGTCCCCACCGCCGACGGCCCATCCAACTTCGATCTTACACACCCCATCGCAGGACTGCCCGACAGCGTTCCCACTCCTGACAGCATGTTCAACTTCACCCTCAAATGCCCTGTTAGGGACACTCCTGATGGCGTCTTCAACTTTTCACTTAAACGCCCCATCATGGCCCCCCCTAACAAGGCTGCCGACGGAGAAGCCAAGGAGGGCAGTCTAGATTCCGTTCCCTCCAATGCCACGGCAGTCCCACAGAAACACTCCGACAAACCCTTCAACTTCAATTTGAGACGCCCTGCGGCTGCACCTCTTCCCATAACAGAGGCCCCTCCTGGAACAGCGTCCGAACCCATGGGTCTCAATAGCCCTCAAGGACAAGCCTCCGATCCCGCGGCCAAGGCCTACATGCCTTCAAGATTGAGCACCCACCCAAGGGTGGCAGACCACTACAGGGAGTTGGAGTGGCTTGATGAAAGGCTTTCATTCCCAAGATTTGAGGTGAGTTACCCTGTTGACTATTTATTCCTGCTAAGAAAAAAAAAGGACTCGACTAAGAAAGAAGAACTTGATCAGGTTATAGCTGAAGTGCAAAATCTTTCTTCCCGAGCCCGTGATTCTGCTCAGGCCTTGGAGTTCCTCCGCCAGGAAAAGATGCAGTTTTTGTTCGATGTGGAGGCCTTCTTGGAGGTAATGGGTGAGATAAGAGATGAGATGTATGCTGGTACCAAAGATTTCATGCTTAGTTTACAGGAGAGGTCTTAATTGTAAATTGTAGGTAAACTATGTAGCAAGCAGAGCAGTGCCCATCTTCAATTTTGGTGTGCCCCGCGGGAGGGTTTCCAGTGTCCCGTCAGTGGGGGTGCCGACGGTGCTGGAAGGTCAGGGTAATACAACCGGCCGCCCCAATATCAATGGATAATTGTTATTGACAGCCAGTCCGTTGTTATTGGGAAATTGTAGGGACCCCGGCCGCTTCGTTGCCAACGGAACAACGGCAATCAATCCGGCCGCCCCGGCTGACCCGTTCACTACGACTCATTGTCATGTCCGGCTGTTCCGTTGATATTGGACCCATGTGACTGAACTAACTAGCCATTCCAACACTGTGTGTGATGCACCAATATCTGATGAGGGGTACTGAACAAGACTTACTGCTGACGGCTTCCAAGATTAAGTCAAGATACGGATAGTCCAAAAGTCGTTGCACTCGTGCTCCTGGAGAAGGTAATCATACGGGATCCTGAAATACCCATCATCGCGCCACTTAGCACCCCATGAACGTTGAACTATAAAGTGGCCCTTGGAGTCATCGTACCCGACCGCCACGACCGCAAGGCCGATCGGCAAAAACTCATCCTCAGAGTTAGGAATCGCTTCCATAGACCCGTGAAGCCTAAGGCCAAACACAAACGGGTATCCCTCATTGAGACAGGCGCGCAGGAGCTTGAGATCGTGCTCAATCCTCAAGTACTGGATAGCCTCGTGTTTGAGAGCATTCCTGTAGGCCGAGGCAGGGGGCTTCGTAGCAGCCCGTGCACCATCGACGAAGATGCCGGTGCTCTCATCGTAAACGCCACATGGCTCATATGGCCAGTCCTCCTCAGAGCACACACCCTGGACTGCAATGCTCTTTAGCCCATCGCGCAAGCGAGCTCCGCTGTTTATCCTGACCCGGTCCCTTGATAGTGTCTCCCGTTCGTTGTACCAGATAAAGAGTCGGGAGGGGACGAAGGAGTCATAAACGTCTTGTTTGTGTTTCTTGAGCACCATGGCGAAAGCAGAAGCAATTGCATTGGCCGTGCAGCTTCCGACGACCGTGCCTTGGTCGAAAACGGGGCCAAAATATGGGCTGGTGCGTAGATCAACCAGGGGTTTCAAAAAGTTTTTTGCAAGAGGGACATAGAGGTAGTCACGGTTATCAAGGGAGTCAGGTATCCAACCAGCGGGAGGGATGCCAATGCCGTCGTCGTCGTTGGCTTTAGGGCGCTTGGTGGAAGGGTCATCGGGATCTGAAGGTACCCAATCAATGGGGTCCTCCTCCCAATCACTAAAGTCGTTTAACTGGCAAGGGTTTAACGTTAAACGGCCACAACGTAAGCAGTGACATGGCACTCACTATCCAGCCGTCCTCCAAAACAGCTGGGTGCATTGTGTTTGGTGTTCCAGTTCACTGGCAGACTCAAGGGAAGAAGGGAGGTTTATATAGCATTGGTAACGATCATTTTCGACTGCGCACTGCATTGATGACTCCCTCTATGACAGCACCAACCGCTGCGTCACCATGCTGACGATTCAGCTCCTCTAGGAGCTGAATCAAGAGGTGTCAGATCCAAACATAGATATCCAAACATAGGAGATGGGGTAAACTAGTCAAGGTAGGAGTTATTGGCAGTTCGCAAATCCCTCCACTTCCCCTATATCAACTCTGAACTGGAACACCAAACACAATCAATAGAGGATCACATAGGACGGCTGGGTGGTGAGTGATATGTCACTGCTTATGTTTATTGAACGACCTATTAGTGATTGGGACTGATTGGGAGGACCCTCCCGTTGGTTAGACCCCGATGACCCTTCCACCAAGCGCCCTAAAGACGACGACGACGACGACAACATTGGCATCCCTCCCGCTGGTTGGATACCTGATTTCATCGATGACCGCGACTAAGTACCTCTATGTTCGTCTTGCACAAAACGCTTTGAAATCCTTGGTTAATCTACGCACCAGCTCATATTCTGGCCCTGTCTTCGACCAAGGCACCGTCGGAAGCTGTACTGCCAATGCAAATGCTTCTGCTTTTGCCATGGTGCTCAAGAAATACAAACAAGACGTTTATGACTTCTTCATCGCCTCTCGACTTTTTATCTGGTACAACGAACGGGAGATGTTTTTTAAGTGACTGGGGCAGGATAAACAGCGGAGCTCGTTTGCGCGACGGGTTGAAGCGCATCGCGGTCATCGGCGTGTGCTCTGAGCAGGACTGGCCATATGAGCCATGTGGCGTTTACGACGAGAGCACCGGCATCTTCGTCGATGGTGCGCGGGCCGCTACGAAACCCCCTGCCTCGGCCTACAGGAACGCTCTCAAACACGAGGCTATTCAGTACCTGAGGATTGAGCACGATCTCAAGCTCCTGCGCGCCTGTCTCGATGAGGGATACCCGTTTGTGTTTGGTTTGAGGCTTCACGGGTCTATGGAGGCGATTCCTGGGTCCGAGGATGAGTTCTCGCCGATCGGCCTTGCGGTCGTAGCGATCGGGTACGATGACTCCAAGGGCCACTTTATAGTTCAACGTTCATGGGGTGCTAAGTGGCGCGATGATGGGTATTTCAGGATCCCGTATGACTACCTTCTCCAGAAGCACGAGTGCAATGACTTTTGGACTATCCGTATCTTGACTTAATCTTGCAAGTCGTAGGGGTAACTCTTGTTCAGTACCCCGTGCATTCTAATGTGCATCACACACAGCCTTGTTGGAATCGCATGAGCGTCGCCCAAACGTCCTCTATTATTTGTCCTCTATGTATTCCTATGCCCTACATACCGGTCTCACCATCGCTATACGTCTTCGTTCTCAGTCACTTTCATTATCGAACACCTGTTGTAAAGGCTGTGGAATCTGGATCGCCCAAAAAGTGATCGTGTCAATGTCACAAGTAATATCACGCTTCCATTCTAAAACCTCTACAATCAAAACCTAGCCAAAATACTAGGATGGCGTCAAGGAGCAAGTGGGATCAACCAGCGTCGGTAGAAGAGGGCACCGTCGCTAAAAAGACGGATGAAGGAAGGACGGCGTCGGAGGCCGCGGCGGCTGCAGCAGCCATTGCCGCAAAAATAGCGGCCCAGTTCGCCAATGGGGAGCTGAGCGCTGGAGGTTTGCCGAGGGATCCGCACGATGCAGAGTTCACCCACAATATTGATATCAACGACGTCCGGAATCGGTATTTGTTGACGAGGGGGTCGACTCAGGAACAGGTGCATTTTACTTTTTTGCTTCAAGGAATGAGATGCTCAAATTGTTGCAGATTCATGACGAGACAGGTGCATCGGTCGGTACGAGGGGTGTGTGGTACCCGGATCGTAGCAAAGCTACGGAGAAAGACCCACCTCTGTATATCCATATCTCTGCGAGCACGAAGGAGATACTTCAGGCTGCGATTGACAAAGTGAACGAGTTGATTGCAATCGATATGGGTTCGTTAGTGGAGAAGGGTGATCGACAGAGAGAAAAGGTGTGCATTGTTGAGATCTTTCTCAAGAGGAATCAGGACTGACGTTGTTTTAGCGAAAATGGCCAGAGGAAAAACTCCCCGTGGCTCTTGACTCTATCCGCAATTTCAATGTACGGGCAAAGGTGGTCGGACCGTCGGTGAGTGTTTTTTTTATTGTATGACACATATGATAACACTTGCTGCAGGGCTCTTTCGTAAAGTATATCCAATCAGAAACGAGCACTCGCGTACAAATAAAAGGAATTGGATCTGGATTCATTGACCAAGAGGTATTTTCTTCCCTCGACCGATGACCAAATGTATTCACTTTTTCTTTGTAGACAGGGCAAGAAGAACCAGTTCCTCTCTACATCCACATAACGTTCGTCGTCACATGAAGGACGAGGGTCTCACTCAATATTGTTTTAGTGGTCCCGAGGAAGGCCAAGTTGCAAGAGCCAAAGTTTTGACGGACGATCTTCTGATAGTCGTAAGGCAAGAGCACGCAAAAGTTGCAGTCCAGGTGCAGCAACAACAAATGGAATTGCATCAAGCGCAAGCGCAATACGCGGCGTACAGTGCGATGGGAGTGAGTAGACACGTACTTGGGTTAATCTCCTCTCATTTTCTAACGAATCCTTGCAGGGATACGTTCCACCCCCGCCATCCGCGCCGGCACCTCCACCACCACCAGGCGAAGGTCCTGCTCCACCAGGTGGCGACGCAGCCCAATACGCAGCTGGACCGCCTGCACCGTCCGATACCGAAGCTTATGCATCCTACTGGTGAGTATCGTCGCATTAACATCATTTCGCGTCACTTAATTCGCGATAGGGCTGCATACGGGTACGACGTCAATTCTGCCGAGTTCAAAGAATGGCAAGCGAGTCAACAACAGCAATACGCGCAGTACTACGCAGCCTACGCTCAAGGAGCCACTCAACCCAGAGACGAGCCTCCACCCCCTCCGCCTTCATGAACCATTTTTCTTGCTTTCAAGTAGCTTTCTCCTGTGAGTTCTATTCGCTGTACCTTGTGACATGTCTTTATCGTTCACTTCCTCGGTTCTGCCAGGGTTCTGAAGTGCACGCATCTTATCGTAGATCTCTATACCTCTACGGCTTGTAATTGGATGCTTCTATATACGACGTCGTCTCTTTCTGTGCTAGCGCGGCCGCCGACGACGTTTCTCACTCTTGGTTGAACCTAGGATTGTGCCTCCGCTGACTGAATACTGGCCCCGTTTGGTTGCCCGAGCCCGAACTGATGCCAATGATCAAGGTAGATATGCAACTGCTCGACCGTTTTTGAACGGCTTTTTTCCAAACATCGCAGAAGAATGCCCAGTATTTTCGAGGGCAAAGGATTGGGTATAATTGAGTGGAGGGACGTCGAATAAGTTTTTGAAGGGAACATGCTCACTCAACTGAAATAACTTGGGATCAACCAGCATGATGCGCCCACCTCGGGTTTCAACGTTCAAAAATAACTTTTTTATGTTGCACAACGAAGGATTGAAAGTCGATATCTAAAGATATAAAAGGTTGAACGTGAACCATGAATTGATCACGCCCGAAAGCATGGGACAAGTTCAGGCATGGGCAGCCATTCTGCTACCTCTCCTTCTTGGATTTTATATATACATTAACGACATCCGTCTGAAGACTCTCCCTTCGTCTATCGCCTCTCTTTCAAAACGATGCACACCTCAGAATGTCCGCTCCATGTCAGCTCGATTGGCCACTGAAAAACCTATCTCAATAAAGGATCAACTACCACCGAAAACGGGGCGCAGGTACATCATTGTCGGAGGGGTGAGTTAGATGTAAATCTTTTGTGCTTTCGAATGATTAATAAACCGCGACGAAGGGTGGTTTCCTAGGTTCATGGATCGTGCAACAACTTTTGGAACGCGGCGAGGATCATAAGCGCGTACGGCTGCTTGACTTGAGCCCACCCCACAACTACGCTATCAAAGAAGCCCTTTCGCGAGGTGTCCAGTTCATCAAGATCGACGTAGCAAACCCCGTTTCACTCGGAGCTGGTTTCAACGCCCCCTGGGATGACGGCCACCTCCTTAGGGATGGCGAAACCGAGCCAGAAATTACCGTATTCCACACTGCAGCGAACATTCGGTTCTACGAGCGGCATGCCATGTTCTTGGACCGCTCGATTCGGGTCAATGTGGCTGGAACGCAGAACGTCATCGACGCAGCGCGTTCGGTTGGTGCCACCGCCCTCATATATACCTCCTCTGGCTCAGTCGGACTGCGCGATACCCGCCTTTTACTATGGCCTTGGGAGTCGGAGCCGACACACTTTGTACAGCCAATTGTAGAAGACGATGAGAGGTGTATACCCAAGCGGCACGAGGACTTTTTCTCGAACTATGCTGCTTCGAAATGGGAGGCGGAAAAACTTGTCAGAGGGGCGGATAAGCTGCCTACGGGTACCGCTGAAAATGGGAGGGTGCTCAAGACGGGCTGCATTCGTCCTGGAAATGGCATCTTTGGTCCTGGAGGGGACTTTATGTGTGGTTACTACCTCAGCAGAGGGGGAGTCCCCACTTGGAATCCGAATGTCATGCAGTCGTTTTCGTATGTCGAAAACTGCGCCTGTGCCCATCTTTGCTACGAACAGCGCCTCATTGAACTGCAGTCTCCCGGCAGCCAGAGACAAAGGAATCCAGATATTGGTGGTCAATCGTTCTATATCTCCGACCCAGGTCCGATACCCACTTACGGCGATGTGTATACTGCCCTCTCCACGTTGTGCGATGGGGAGTGCCGTTTTACCTCTATATCTCCCACCGGTATGCTGATGTTCGCCCATCTCATCGAAGGATATTACATCATCCGCCATACCCTAATCACCTCCACTTGGTCATTGACGCGTCTAATCGCGCAAAAACTGTTACCGCCAGTCCAAGGCGATCTTCTCACCTTCCAGCCGTCATTGTTCACTTTAACATCTGTGCATATGCTATTCGATGATTCTCGGGCGAGGTTGTCCCCGGAGAAAGGCGGGTTAGGTTATCAAGGTGCTTGGACGACGCTGGAAGGAATTTACAAGACGTGTGTCGAGCATAAGAGTAGCATGGGGCGCTCGAACGCTAGTCCGCACACTGTTGGGTTCATGAAGGCGAAGACGATGGAAGTGGTGAATGGGAGCCAACTAAAGGTCGTTAAAGGGGAGACGACTGTTGAGATTGGTCCGATGGAGGTGATGACGGTGAAGCAATAAGCATCACGACATCGGGAAAATTCATCTGGCTACTTAAAGGCTTGTATGCTTCAAGCCCAAGCCACTTGGATTGCACGACTGTTGAACGTTGGACGTGTAAATCATCAGAGGTGGTCGTAAATTCAACCTTTGACCTTCAAGCCTTCGTCAGTACCGACTAGATATAAATTAAATTGCTACACATTAGGAGCACAATCATTAAATTCTACTACTAACAATCCTCTCAGTGAATTCCAGTCCGCTGTGTCTTCGAACCGATGCTATTATTCTGAGCCGCCCCTGTTGATCTCTGTATCGGTATCGGGGATACTGAGAACCCAGAGGTTGTAGCCGTAGTTGTTCCCTTCAGAGGTCTACCGGGTTCAAACGACGCTGCACGGCTCGATAACGTTGATGTAATTGCCGTACTAGTCGCGGTCGGCGAAGGCGATGTAGGTGTTGTCGGGGTCGTCGTGGATTTAAGGGATGATCGACGTTGCATTGGGTTTGCAAGGATCGTCGGGGTGTGTTGTTGCAGGGACGAGGAGCGCGGATTATGGTGTCGCGGTGATATATTCCAGTGTCCCCCAAGACCAGTTGTTGAACTAGGTGAATGACTGCCGTCAGGTCGATGAATATGAGCTGGTGATGGTCGGCTTATGGGACCTGGACCACAACTTGCACCTAGACTTTGTTGACGCGGTCGCGGTAGAACGTAGGCCGAGTAATCCACTTGATCACTCAAACGTTCGACCTCGATCTCCCGTTCAACCTCCTTTAATTGCTCCTCCAGGTCGGGTATCGTCCCAACCTCGAGCTTTTCTCTCTTCCCACTAAGTCTCTCCAGCTTGTTGTTCAACCCAGCCAGCTCAACCCTCATTGCTTCCAACCTCTTTTTTTCCTTCTCCGACGCACAATCTCTCTCCCTTCGCACAAGATCAGCCTCTGCCTTCACTTTTGCGTACTCCTCCTCCTTTGCGGATTTTTGCTTCAACAGCTCAGGAAGTTGTTCTTCCAGCTCTCTTACCATCTCCTCCGTCTCCCGCGTAGCAGCCTGTGCGCGTTTGACGGCCTCCTGAAGCGCCAATATCTTTTGCTTCGCTCTGTGCTCACCGGCTGCATTTTTTTCCGATGCACGCTTCAGGATGTCCATTTCGGACCGCAGAGCTGCATCGGCTTTTTGAGCATCCCGTCTCGCTGTTTTCAGCGACGACGCGAGGCTCTCGCGTTCGGCCTCTGCGAGGGATAGCGCGTGACGGAGCTGGCTGAGTCGGTCCTCCAGCGTGATCTGGGGCGCGGCTGCAGTCAGCGGAGGCGGTGTGCTCGGGATTGTACGGCTTGGGGAGGTGGAAGGCGTGGATTGCGGTGGATCCGAGGACGATGTTGAATGGTCCATTGAGTCAGGATCTGTGTGAACATCTGCTGTATCGTGATCCGAATCGTCTTGAATATCTTTTGTTCAGCTATCGATGCGTTGATAACAGATATGATCACTCGCCTTCAGTAATCACTTGCTGACGGAGCGTGCTCTGCTTACCAGCCTGCACGACGGCGAGGTCGATATCGTATTGCCTCCCTGGCATGAGTCCGTATATAATGATTACAGCCTCATCGACCTTGTCGTCGATCCGAATAAACACTCGCTGCCAAGGCGTGGCGTTGACGGTCACTGAGAGCCCTTTTGCGAGAGCCTCTGTGATGATGGAAGGACCTTTCCTAGTGAAATCTGGCTTGCTGCTCGAAGATGCTTGGTCTTCATCGTCGTCGTCGTCGTCCGCAGCTGCGGTGAAGCCGATTGAAGCCAACGAAATATCAAATTCGCCATTCAAATCCGACGAAAGGATGAAGGTGGCTGATACAGAGGTTATTTCTCTGACACTGAGGTTCAATTGAGGCGACCAGGGAGTTATTGAATTCCAGGTAGATTGAGGGGGCTGAGAGGAGCAAGGAGCGTCGTTGTCATTCCGCATGATGGGCTTGGCCAAAAATCGACGTGACCAACGCGTACTATTTCAGTTGAATTGCCGGTTAGTTGCCGCTCATTCCCACCACACTCTATGTTCAGTGCTGCTGTCGGCCTCTACCAGAACCAGCTGGAAAGAATTCCCAATAATATCAAGCCAGAGCGTATTATATTTGTCTCTATGCAATGTAAGCCATTCTACATCTTGTTTAGATCGTTAAGCACTAGTCATCCTTGCCTTAGTCCAATTTTATGTTCCCATCGAAATCGTTGAGGTCATCATCGACTATCTACACAACGATAAGGAAGCTCTGAAGGCCTGCTCTCTTGTATCGCGTCGATGGGTCTTTTCTGCCAGATACCACCTTGTATACCCCATCAAACTGCATCACAAGAACATATCCGACTTTCTTGATCTGCTGCAATCCCCATGTTCAAAGATAGCGCCATCTATCAGAGATCTCTCTTTCCTAAGTATCGTTGAAGAACGTGACTGGATACCATCTGCTTTATCTACCATAGAAAAGCACCTCACTCACGTTACGAGCCTAACGCTGCATGGAGTGCGATGGAGCAGACTCGACAGCACCACCACAGCCTCCTTCTTTCGAGGTTTTCAATCCGTCACGCACTTGACGATAAAAGCGGGCGCCTTTTCTTCTTTTCCTCAATGTGTGGAATTCCTCTGCTCCTTCCCTTTCCTGACGACTCTCACCGCCGGTAAATGCCAATGGGACTCCAACACCGCTGCGCCCCCTTCTGCCAGATTCACGCTTTCGCGCAGGTTGACAACACTCGCGATTGATACTCCACCTAACACGCTGACTCAGTGGCTCACTAATCAACCCTGCGCCCGCACGTTGCGCAAGGTTTCCATTGAGTTCATCGACACGGACCACGCTACGAGCGTCCGAATCTTCCTGCGAAAGATCAAGGCGCGTGATGTACAGGCTTTTCGTGTGGGTTTCATGGAGATATCTGGGCATCGAAGTATGTTCTGTTTGCTTGTCCCCTCCTTCAAATATCTGATGACTTCTTCAGATACGACGCACAGGGAATTTGATTTGGGTGAATTTACCAAACTACATGAAGTTACCGTCGTCGTCGGCATCCTGGAAGAGTGTGCGTTCGGCGATTGGTCACCACACGACCTCAACTGGGTTGCTCCCTTCCTTTCGAAAGTGTCCTCAGAATCCCTAGTGGCGGTCAAACTCCGTTTCCTCGTGTCGGAAACACACTCTCTAGATCTGAAACTCAACTGGAAGGAACTTGATAGGATTTTCAACCTTCCGTCTTTCTCAAAGCTTCGGAAACTAACCTTCAGTGTGGCCGTGCCCTATGTAGCTGGCATGAAAGACGAAGAAGGATGGGTATGCAACCACTTTGAGTATTTGGTCAACACTCGCTTGCCAAGGTGTAGTAAGCGGGGAATCGTGAGGACCGAGCATGGGCTTGAGCAAAGTATATGGTCGTAGAACATTCTCCCCATTCTTAGAACGCAATCGCAACAATCAATCCTCTGGTTGATATATATCTACACGTCTACAAATACAATTCTCAATGAGGCCTCAATCACCTGAATCCCATGCAGCATCCCACCCCAAAGCGCTCCTATCCCACTCCCCTGCTGGCTGTCCATGAGTTACCCAACCCATAGAATCCATAACCAAGCCTGCAGCCCTACTGAAAATTGTGCCATCCATTTTTGAGGTACCATTATGCGTTTCGATCACCTCTTCTTCTCCCGGCCTAAAAGCGCCAATAGCACCTCCTGGAGGAGTATCACCGTAATGTTGCGCAGCAAAGAGTAAAGTTCGCAGCGTTTTAACAACATGAGAGTCCGGAGCATATAAAACATCTTCTACCATCGCTGGCCAAGGGGTATAATCTTCATCGACTTGTGGATTCCCTAGAGCCGACTTGCTAGGCGCCGCACGTATGGGAGGGCGAGGCGTATCCGTATACGACATCAGTAACTCTGGATTAATCCTGGGGCGTCCTCGAGAGAGCAGCAAAAGGACAAGAACGGCGATATATGACCGAAGAATGTCGGCCCTATGGACCGTCTTCTTCAAAGTGTTGAGAATGGGAAGGAGGAATAGGGACGATGTGACGATATGCATGAGGAAGAAATCGAGCCTTGGTTTCCTGCCTTCCTTTCCCGTACCAGCCATGAGGAGAGTAGCGACCCACATGACTTCTTCCACCTTGGCTTTCAATTCGTCTTCTCCGGCCGTTTCGGAAAGTTGGTATTGGGAGCAGATGCGCACTATTTCTTCTGCTCTACCACCGTTTAGAGCGGCCTTCAGACGAGCGTTGATCAAAGCGTCAGGATCATATGGTAGGACGGGACGGAGAATGTCTGAATCGTAGACTTGTCGTAGAATTTCGAGGAGGGAAAGCCCTTTGACGGGTTGTCTCCCAGTGCCCTTGGGCGTTGAAGTCGCGCCCTTGATATCCTGAAACTTGAAGAGCCTAGAATCCACAGGATTATGTACCGCAGTTTGGGCAAGACCTGAACCAATGGTTGAAGGGGTAAATCCTCAGATAGGACACGGTCACTAGCCTGTGGCGATAATTGTATCGTTTGCAAATTCTGCGCCATACTAAATTGCAACGTTCAGACAAAAGAATAAAGAGAAACGGCATTTTACTTACCCCAACAATGATTAGGGGATGAAGTCTACAATCGGCTTATTTGCACCCTCATCAACGAAAAAACTGGCAGAAACTCACGCGCCGCTCATGAGACGGGCCGGCATATGGGCTCCAGATTTCTCACTATCAAACACAAATCGTTCCAGAGTTGCGGTTGAGCCAAAGGCCTCGATCTGTTCGGCAAAGAATTTGACAAATGAAGCATAGGCACTGCAATCCAAATTAGAATTTTGGCAGAAATCCAGATGAGTAGGAATGACCTTGGATTACCGAGGTGCTGGACCCAGTTATCTTCAGTGACTAATATCGCCTTGTCCTTTTCTTCCCAAATGATGGGTCGTTGGATGCGAGCTTCGTCATGGTATATCTTTTGCAAAAGCCCAGCGGGCGCTCCCAAGTCGTAAGCTGCGAGAATACTGAAAATACGCTGTTACAATCGAAGTTCTCCACGATAAGACGCGACTTACTGATGGCTCAGGTGGTTATGTAGCCCAGCCGTCCGGAAAAAGCAGTGGTGTGTCTCAGCATCCTTCAACAGAAGACTTTCTGCACATTTCTTGGAGGCAAATGTAATTCCTGGATAGTTGAGCTGGCCTTTACGCCCGAGAGTGTATGAAAGACGAGACATGACTCCAGACAATAACGTCGTCGTCATTGCTCTTCAGCGCGCCCTCGTCACCTGTTTGTCCGAGTGTTGTGAGGAAACCAGACCAAACCGAAATCCCCGCAGACCTGAGAAAGACTTGGAAAAGTCCGCCACATCTTTGGAGGGGAAGGTCAGAGTTTAGTTTGGGTGCGCGATCAATTTTGCAATTTCCGAGGTAATGCTATGAGTTATTTGTAACCATCGATATAACCGGCAGAAGGGGGACGACATTTACACCAAGTAATCGATAATGAAAGTGACTGCAGGATATGGGTAAAGTAGGAGAACAAAGTCGGAGAGAGAAGTATAACAATGGTGAGACCGGAATGTAGGGCATAGGGATACCTAGAGGACGTTGGGGCGATGGCCTCATGCAATTCCACCACTCTGTGTGATGCACATTAGAATGCACGCCAGTATCTGAAGAAGGGTACTGAAGAGGAGTTACCGCTAACGACTTGCAAGATTAAGTCAAGATACGGATAGTCCAAAAGTCGTTGCACTCGTGCTCCTGGAGAAGGTAGTCATAAGGGATCCTGACATCATCGCGCCACCTAGCACCCCATGAACGTTGGACTATAAAGTGGCCCTTGGAGTCATCGTACCCGACCGCCACGACCGCAAGACCGATCGGCAAAAACTCATCCTCAGACCCAGGAATCGCCTCCATAGACGCGTGAAGCTTGAGGCCAAACACAAACGGGTACCCCTCATTGAGACAGGCGCGCAAAAGCTTGAGATCATGCTCAACCCTCAAATACTGGATAGCCTCGTGTTTGAGAGCGTTCCTGTAGGTCGAGGCAGGGGGCTTCGTAGCGGCCCGCGCACCATCGACGAATTTGCCGGTGCTCTCGTCGTAAACGCCACATGACTCATATGGCCAGTCCTCCTCAGAGCACACACCGGTGACCGCAATGCTCTTTAACCCATTGCGCAAGCGAGCTCCGCTGTTTATCCTGACCCGGTCCCTTTATAGCGTCTCCCGTTCGTTGTACCATATAAAGAGTCGGGAGGGGACGAAGGAGTCATAAACGTCTTGTTTGTGTTCTTGAGCACCGTGGCAAAAGCAGAAGCAATTGCATTGGCAGTGCAGCTTCCGACGACCGTGCCTTGGTCGAAAACGGGGCCAAAATATGGGCTGGTGCGTAGATCAACCAGGGGTTTCAAAAAGTTTTTTGCAAGGGGGACATAGAGGTAGTCGCGGTTATCAAGGGAGTCAGGTATCCAACCAGCGGGAGGGATGCCAATGCTGTCGTCGTCGTTGGCTTTAGGGCGCTTGGTGGAAGGGTCATCGGGATCTAAAGGTACCGAACCAACGGGCCCAATCACTAGGGTCGTCTAACTTGCAGGGGTTTAACGTTCAACGGTAACAACGTAAGCAGTGACATATCACTCACCATCCAACCGCCCTCCAAAACAGCTGGCATCGACATTGTGTTTGCTGTTCCAGTTCAGACTAAGGGAAGTGGAGGGAGTTAGGTTTATATAGCATTGGTAACGATCATTTTCGACTGCGCACTGCCAATGACTCCTACCTTGACTAGTTTACCCCATCTCCTATGTTTGACCCCATTGCGCCGAAAGGAGGCTGCATACCGCCGCAGCGGGGTTCCGGATGACATTCTCGAGGAAGGTCTTAAGGACTCGGATACCACGTGTTTCCTCGAGACCCCAGAAGTCCTTCACACCGCCGCGGCGAGCGATTGGCGAGCGAGACGACAGATAGCGGGCTTGGTACTTCACTGAGCTCATCAATCCAACTGTGAACGTACGCAAGACGGGCTCTGTGAGTGAGGAGGCGAGGAGCGAATTTCCCAAGTTGCCATAAACGTCGACGACCAGGCCCTTCCGTCATTCAAGCTCAACTCAGAGGAAACAGCTGAGGAAAACAGACGGTAAACCACATTCTGCGAGTCACCTGGTGGAACCAAAGCAGCTAGCGCAGCGAGGGCAATTATCCAAAGCTTTGGCCAGCTCTAGCGACAAGTGGGAGGGCGTTGCATGACAGGAGGGCGGGCAATGTTCAACTTTGAGTAAAGGTCATGTATCATGAGAGGATTTCGGATGGCCACACATGAGCCCGCAGCTAACAAATGGGGAATGGTGTCGATCAGGATAGACAGCGTCGGGAGGTAGACAAGCAGGGATTATCATTCAAGGCTTCCCATGAGTTTTCGAATCAGCACGTGCACACAACCCCCACAGGGACCTTCGAAGGTCCAGCGCAAGCCACTTTTTAAGAACGGATGAGTTCGTCTTCATCGTGGTGTGGGTAACCTCACCCAACACCAGCGTGATACCGTTCACTCCGAAAAACAAAGGGGCCTAATAAAAGAAGGGTTAGCGATTTGTAATATGGTTCTGGTTTGATAAAGACAAAGAGATCAGTGGCTCAAGATGTGTCTACAAGAGGTTGATTGCCCTCGTTTAGAATGAGTCAACTGAAGTCCATCATGAAGGGGAGAATATAGAAAGGAAAGGGTGTTGCAGGATGATGTACTCACCATGGGGGACCCACGATGGCAAAATGCATGTTGACGAATAGTGAAAGTCGGCGTCCTTGAACCAAATTCGATCTGGAGAGTGCCAAACTGACGTTATGGGAATGAAAGACGGACGTGAAACTGATTTTGCACAACGACACAAAATGTGACTGCAGCCGTCATCGAAGTGAATATTTGGATGATCCAACGTCTGGAAGATGTAGCTGGCCAACAGTGGACACGTCGACTGTCTAGCATGATCGTGGAAGGAGCCTATATTAACAAATTAATGATGTCTCGAGCTTGCGCATCAATACATCATCAGGTACAAATGGAGCACCGAAATAGACAGGGAGTTCGTATCCTTCATCGTCTTCATCGTTAATGAATTGATCAAAGATTTCAGAGGCTCCGCAGGCGTAAGATACTCGACTGACTGCTAGGTGAAGGTTGCAGATCCTCGGATCGGGGAGTGCGATTTGGCGACCACCGATGCCTGTCCCAAGGTGTATTTCATCACCGTCTTTCAGCCGTATAGTGGCGCACAACCGATCCGGTCGAACAATTCTATAATAGTATTTCCACTATGTGCTATGTGAATTCAAGATTGCAAGCAAAACGAAAAAATTACTTGATCATTAGAAAGTATCGCTTCAATTCCCCATGCCAGGTGCTTATTCATTATTTCGTGAGCACCAATCTCGAGGTTCAGGGCATTGCGCGGATCGTTTAGATAGTTCTGTATTGTTTCAGCGTCCAGCGCAAAGTCTGTAAACGTTTCAATTGCTGAAAATGTTTGTGGCTGGAGAAATATATGAATAAGGAAATGCATCATCCAAGAAATAACATAGAACTACTTTGAGCGTGTAGAAAACGGCATGAGATGAGCGCAGCGGGATGGCACGTAAGAGGGGGGGAAGAAGGAAAACCCGGTGACCGGACAGTTGTCGCCATCGCGGAGCATGACCTCAATGGACCTTAGAAGAGTCGACTGGTCGAACTTGCCAAATCCTTCAAAGCCGATTGACTCCTCTTAGCTTGTTCTGACAATTCCTCGATCTCCTCGATGTGCCTGTGTTTCGGAGTGAAGGGAATACTATCTTGAGGGGTCTTTGGTCCACCGGGGTTTCGAACTTGAAAAAGTAGAATGTCAACGCAGGGCTACCCTTCCGGCAGAGGACCCACATACATGCGATTACCAGATGGGTAAAGTAATGACTCCCCAGCTGCGTAAGGGTCGGGAGGTCGCCAGCGTGCTCCTGGAGTCTCTGAAGGACTAAAATTGCTCAATCATCTACGGCCAAACTGGAAACCTCGCTATACACTTCCTCGGCTAAGTTAGGACACGTCCAACAAGATGAGCGAGGACCGAAAACCAAATCGGTGCAGCACACCCAACGTTTTTATAAGTGAATTTCCACACTGTCCAAGTTCACGTAGAAACTCTTTAGCGATAGTTTTTGGGGATGGCGAGTGGGTGAGCAGGGCTTGCAGTGTTCTATGTGCGGGTACGTTGAGCATCGACGATTCTACGCCGAAACGCGTGGCGATTCCTAGAGGGGGCTTTCCGGTGGATACATAATCATCTTCCATTAGATCCAAGAGCGCCAAAGGATAACTCGGGACTTGGGACACCATTACAGATGCTTGTTTGAAGCAAGGCGCGTCGCGCGGACTCCTAAATCGGAGTCTCAAAGCGCTTCTCTTCATGAGATCATGCCTGCCAGTGATGAAGAGAGCACTTCTCTTCGCCGACCGTCATGGGGCTCGTTAGCACCCCCGTCTTTCTTTCCATCTCACTATGCTTTTCTACCCCGTGGCTCTTCCAAATATTTAAGAAACCACGGCTACTGCAATCGCTGCTCTCATTAGCCCTTCTAGTACACACGCTCTACTCGATGCACACATTACTGGTCAACTCGCCTCAAAATATTTTCACTGAGCTCAAGTTACCGCTGAACACCCCTTCCGACTCTATTCGGGCTATTCTTTTGCAGCGGACGAGCGATACGGTGTTGCCACCCGAAATGGATCGTGTTTTGACGAAGCTGAAGTTGTTGGAAGTTAGGAGACTCTATGTTCGGTGGGTTATTACGGTCTAGCCATTATCTCCATTTTTTACTGAGAGGGCGCTATTAGATTTGGACACGACGTCTTTGCTACCTGTGACTACTGCCAATCTTTTGGTGATTACGCGCTTTATGCACTTCCGCGTCCCCTGCTTTCATACGTTCGTGAGGTCGCAGTCATCGGCGTAGGTTATTTTTTTTTCCGTTTAGAAAGCTTCGGTTAACATTCTCGAAGCTCTTCACGCTCCCAACGACACCGCTCGCCCACCTTCGTTCTATCGGAATAGGCACCCTCATTCTTGCAGGACTCACTGAAGCGTATTGGCTCCTCACAGTCCCTGTTGCGATTTCCCCAACAGATGATAAATTCTTTTTACGGATAACAATGGCAAGCCACCTCCGTCCCAGATTTGAAATGCAACTAATGAACAAATACAGTGGCACGACACCTTACTTCTACTCCGTAACATCCTCTTTCTTGTTCTGCTCTTCCTCCTACACCTTCCCAGGATACCACTCATTGACCTATTCCCAATCATTTCCAACATGGTACCAAGTCCTAATCCGACGCCTGCTTCCACTTCCGCGTCAATCAAAGGAACAATACAAACGCTTGACCATCTCATTCCCGCACTGCACCTTCTCAAATATACCCGTGCAGCCCTTATGCGCAGTCCAGACGCGCGAGAACGTGCTGGTGTATGGTGGGATGCGGAGAGGGAGGAAGGCGACGTTGGGAGACGCGATGATGGTGTGAGGAGGGCTGCTAAGGGTATGGAGATTGGATACGGTGAAAGAGTGGAGATAGACGGCGTTATAGAGGAGGAGGAGGGTAAGTTATTGACGAATACGAGGAAGGCTATAGAGTCACTCCAGGAGAGTGCGCGGCCTAGCGATCATTGGAATGCTCCTTGATTTTTTGTAGAATCTAATCTGATATGTCGGAGATTTGAGCTGAGTTCTAAGTCGCACCTCACTTATGCGGAGTCATTTTCGCTACCGCGGCCCGTTATATAAAGACACCCCAGGACACCCCTCTTTCTCATTCTACCTGGCTCTACCCTCCTTTCTCCGCGCGCTGAGCTTTGGCTTTCGCGCAAGCCATGTCGATGGAAGGCCCTCTCAGCTCCGCAGAATCCAGCATTCACGAAATTGTCACCCTCGTCGCCAACTATCGAACAGATGAGGCCCTGGCTCGTTCCCAGATCGCAGTCCTACAGAAACAGTGGGAGGATCTACGTCGAGACCAGGATGGCTTACGACAACAACAGGAAGAAATGAAGCGCCAGCAAGAATACTTCCGACAACAGCAGGAGGTAGCCAGGCGTCAGGAGGAGGTATACCGGAAACAGCAGGAAGTTCTGCGCTCACAGGAGGACGTGTTAAGACAGCAGGAGATGGCCGTTTTTCGACAGTTGGTGGATGGTCGTGTGCTACTAGATCAAGCCCCTTTGTCGCTGCAGCGGGCGTTGTACAGTGCACAAAGCCGTGCTGCAGAATACAAGAATCGTTCAGCACTTGTACATTTGCTACCGACGGAGATTGTCTCTGAGATTTTCCTCACGGGTCAGCACCTTCAGTTGTATGACCCAAAGTGGAAGTCTGAGAAGGTACGCTTTGAGATACTTGTCTCTCATGTTTCCAGAGAATGGCGCGCGATTGCCCTTGGCACGGCGAATCTCTGGAAATCTGCCTCTGTCTTTCTCGACGAGCCCGAGAGGATACACGCGTACTTGAGCCGCTCTGCGGAGGCGTTGCTCGAACTCAATTTGCTTTCACGCATTGAAACGTCCGCAGATGAGTTGCGGTGCATTTGGTCGGTCCTGATTGCCCCGCACCTGCACCGAGTTGAATCCCTTTCTTTCATTTACCGCTGCCCATTGCAGCTCAAAGAAACTCTCCAATTGCTATCTGAAGCTTGTCTTCCCTCTCTCGTTCATCTCAGTGTTGATTGCCCGAGCGCGGCGGAGTATTTTGACATTCACAGGGTAGAGGGATTCAACATGCTAGCCGGAGGCGCCCCTAAACTCTCTTCTCTAAGGCTGAACGCTATTTTACCTGAGGAGGGGTCGACGTATCTCTCATCCATTCGTACCCTCGCCTTGACATTGCCACCGTCTACCAGGCATTCCCAATTTACGTCGACGCAACACATTTACTCACTCTTACCCTCATTCATACATCTTACCACCCTCTCAGTCGACAACTGGCTGCCCGAAGGCCCCCGCCGAAGAGTCACCCTCCCAAATCTCCTGTGCTTCAAGTATGGCTCGTTCAACAGAACAGATATTCCAGACATAGACGCTTTACGCGACTTCCTCACCACGATCATAATGCCTAAAGTGAAATCTTTTATCTTTGAATTTGAAACTGGCATGGCAGTCGTAGAGCTATTCAGACGCCTAGGTTCCGAAACCCACCAGGAATTCCTTCACCTTCGGGACCTTGTCTTCGTTTCACAAGAATTGATGTCGACGGAAGTTAACCCCTTGCGGGATCGTGTCGTTCGTGTGCCGAGTGTCTCTAATCCGTTCGAATACGTCGAGAATCTCTCCCTAGTCAATCTTTCCAATACCGACGTCACACTCGCGCCTATTTTAGGTGTCGAAGATACCAACAATTCAACTTCATTTCCCCGTCTACCGAATCTTAAGAACCTTACCGTCGGGTATCCATTCTTGACTCCTCCGATGCTGCGTGGTATTCTAGGCAAACGGGAGGCTATGGGCCAGCCGATACCCGGACTTTGCGTCCCCGATTCTTTCATTAACGATGTGACGGTCTTTGGGAGCCCCCAAGACATCAAATTGTTCCATGGCCAGACTCATGTGAACATGGAACGATTCGACCCCGGCGAGTTTTTCGCGTCGCTTGAAGTGCTTCCCCTTGGAGAAGCGGAGACGAAGGCTATAACCCGCATGGGCAATAGGTATGCGAGATGGCATCCTTTGTGGCAGGTTAACGTTGGTCAAAGCCAAACGTGATGATGGTGAGCCATGATATTCGTTCGCCGCTTTGAAAGACTTGTGGATATTTAGAACGCAGGAATTTTGTATTTGTAGATGTACAATCATGGTTGTTCAACTTCGTTCATGAGGTAGTGATAACCTCTGTATCACCAGCGCTAGCCGCGCCACTTGTAGTGGGGAAGGATTCGTATATTTTCTGCTGTTGGCATTGCTGTAAATGCAACTCTTTTTGTAAAATACAACATATCCACGCAACGTATAATTCTGAACTTTCAGCCGAGATTGAACGGACGTACGTTGTTGAACATACACCCGGGATGCCCGTCGTTTCTGGGATTTGCCGGATAACCTCTTCTACGGTTTGTCATACCCTTCTGTCAAGAAGGCGGAATTAATCATTGATGCCATGCTGCCTCAAATACCTGGAATCAGGCGCGTAGTCTTGACTCGCCGCACATCTGACCCCCCCTTCACCCTATCTAAACGAGCGTACAAACGCACAATGAATATAATTTCTCCAGGCGATGACCGCGATTATATTCCCATTGCTGATCATGGACTGTCAGTATGACGTAGCATCTTTCCTCTATTGAATTTCATACCGGTATTTCCCCAGGATCGGTAATCTCAGGACGGCTGCATTGGTTAGCTTGGACGGATCAAGTGAGCTATATTTCTTGCTATAATATAGGAAGGACTGAGCAAGTTCTGTTAGTTGAGAGCTACTGCGTTCCAAACTTCGATTCGCCCTCCGTCTTCGCTCGGATCTTGGACAAGGACAAGGGTGGACATTTCTCCATCACTCCGACGATCCCTTTCACGTCGAAGCAGAATTACCTTCCAAGCTCCAATGTTCGTAACTCTCCACTTGTCCCAAGGAGATCGAAGTCGAGGTGCTAAGCGATGTACCTGGGATAACAGCCTTTGAGCAATAGCTAACTATTCAATATAATAGGTCCTCCAAACCAAGTTCATGAACGATGAGGGTGTCATCAGTATCACAGGTACGTTTTACAGCTCAATCCTCTGGTACTATCAACTAAATAATTTTGCTAGACTTCCTTCCACGCCCTCGGCAGCCCAATAGCATTCTCGACACACACAAGCCCCTCCTTCCCTGGCTAGTTCGACGCGTCGAATGTGTTCGCGGAAAAGTCCCGCTTCTCATGCAATGCGCTCCAGCATTCAACTATGCCCGCTCCTCCCACGTAACAACCCTAGTCGAAGACACCAGCATACCCTTTGGCCCGAAACGGCACAAAGTCGTCTTTGATTCAGACAGCTTCTCTCTAGACCTGCGCTACGTGGTTGAGAGCACGGAGGACATTACTCAGATCGATCCAGAGCCTGACATTGAGCTCATCGACCTCTCAGAGAAAGGCCACAAGGGGCTTGCCGTCCAGTCGGCTTTCACGCTCTCTGAGGGCCAAATAGTCACGTTCGTTTTGAGGACACCGCCGACGGAAGTTATTCGTGCACCACTGTCTGGCCAGAATGAGGCTTTGACCACCGTTGAATTGGATGCCAAGGCCCGTTCTCAGGCTGAACATTCGCCTGAGACGCGTAAAGGGGCGGCAGAGCTCGTATCGGAAAGGGACGCAAGTATGGTCGACACCCCTAGGAGCCGAGCGCTCGATGACCCGTTCTTGACCAAGGAACTTATTCATTCCCTGCTTCATGTAAGTAGTGAAACTTTCCTCCTGTCGTGTCAAGCATCATTCAACAATTATTTTAGAACACCAATCATTACTGGTATGATTGGATCAGCAAATCCACTTACACGGGCTCTTGGAAGGAGTCTGTTCATCGCAGTGCCTTGGCGTTAAAGTTGTTGATCTATGAGCCAACTGGTATGTGATGTGTGCTGGGAAATCGGTCTATCGACGATCTCACGCACCCCTTGTCAGGTGCCGTTGTTGCTAGTCCAACATTCAGTCTTCCCGAATATATCGGGGGTGTTCGAAACTGGTAAAAAAAAGCATTTATCTCGTCTAGCGTCTCTAAGCAACGTTTAATTTACAGGGACTATCGGTATGTTTTGCCTTGCCTTCTCTCTTCTTTCTATTTTTTTTCTTACGGGTCTTCACTTAGTGCTTCTTGGATTCGTGACTCTTCTTTTACGTTGTACGCATTAATCCGCCTTGGGTTCACTGAAGAGGCCAATGGTGAGTTCAATCTATCCTGATCATTTTCAATCTATTTTCAACCTCGTGTGATAAAGCCTACCTCGGGTTCATCTTTGAACGGATTAGGAACAAGAATGCAGATGGGAGTTTACAAATTATGTACACTATCCATGGTCCGTATCTTCCCCCTTTCCTTTCCTTTCTCTTTTTCCTCTATATGAAACGCACTCTTTTTTTCAGGCGGCAAAGAATTTGAAGAAATTGAGCTCGACCATTTAGATGGACACAAAGGATCGCGACCGGTACGAATTGGGAACGGCGCGATAGACCATGTCCAACTGGTACGTTTTCTGAAAAACGATGTCCTCGCTTGACTTAGACCGAGGTGCTGCTGAAGGATATTTACGGAGAGTTGTAAGTTACGCGAAGCTGCTGAGTACGCCTTGAGTTTCTGACTGTCGAGCTATAGAATGGATTGTATTTACCTAGGACAAAAGGTTCGTTTTGATCATTTTGATTAGTTTGATGGATGGTTGACGTGAAATATTCTCTAGTTTGGAAGACCCTTGGTACGTATTTTCCTTGACCGTTGACAGTCTTTGCCTGACATGTAAATGCAGAGCTATGACGACTGGTGAGCTTGCTGTATTTCTAGTAGTCCTGGCGTTTCCAACGACTGGATAGGGTTCTGGTCAGAGAAGTGTAAGTGAATCTTTTCGTGACGATACCAATTTTAACCGAAACCCTGGATATTAAGTGTCGACTGTAAGGACACCCAATCCTTTTTGGATCTGCTTCTAACAAAATTCAGATGTGGTTGAACACTACAAGGATACCGATCTGTACGTCATCTCTATTTTTATCATCGAGCTTCTGTCAACATTGGTACTCTGTAGATCCATCTGGTAAGTCATCTGGCGGAAAAGAAATGTCTTTTCTGAAAAAAAAATGGATGTTGCGTAGGGAAGTCCGAGACACGCAACGTCATTTTACTGTGTGTTGAATCCCCTGACTACTTATGATTATACTCACGCCCGTAAATCGATTAGTACTCCAAGGTGCGCCACATCTCTACTCTATATTTTATTCTCATGCCTACCCCTCCATAAGGTTATGCTTTGGTACGTTGAACGACCGAAATTTTTTAACACCCTCTCATACTTACCATCGCAGGGTCGCTATGGATCGTGGTAGGTCACAAAAAATACATTATTTACATTCAACAATTATTGACTGTATAAACTAGGTCTCCGTCTAGCCGACAAAAGATCTTTTCCCTGCCCCAATAGATACAAATGGCTTGCGGCGCGCGATGAACTCTACGAAGAAATCATGCACAGGGCCTGGAACAAAGAGGGCAAATTCTTTGGACAAAGCTACGAGGAAACGGACGTGGTCGACGCAGCAGTGCTAATTATGCCGCTGGTTTTCTTCATGCAAGCTGTGCGTCTCATCTACATTTTTCCGCAATAACTCCGAAGTAACAATTGTACTAGTCCGATCCAAGGTTTGTGAGCACCTTGAAGCAGATTTTAAAAACACCCGCGAAAGGGGGCTTGACGTCGAATGTGGGGGATTATTATTTTCTTCACAACCATAGTATTAACCTAAAAATCGTTCAGAACCTCGTTTATCGGTATGATACCAAGAAGACGGCGGATGGCGTCGGAGGTGAGGAGGGCACATTTTGCTTGTGTACGCTGTGGTGCGTCACTTCTTCACGACTTGAAGCTGGACCGTGTGGTAAACTCTTTGGAACTCTCTTTTTCAATAGGTGCATCGAGGCATTGACGCGTGCAGGTCAAAGCGACCGAACCTTGATCCCAAAGGCGGTGTCGATGTTTGAGGTAAGGCTCGCAACATAAATTGGAACGTCGCTCACGTCTTTGTCGAAGGACTTCTTACTTTACCTGAACCACGTCGGACTTTGCACAGAAGAAATTTCTGATGCTGGAGTAGGGTGCGTCCATAAATTAATTTTGGCTCGCAGCCTAGGCTGACTTTCCGTCTATAAAATTTCAGGTTGGGAAATGCAGTTCAGGGATTCACGTAGGTCATTAATCTCTTTGATTCCAATCACAACTCATGCCTTTTTAACATTGAAGTCATGTCACCTTGATTTCGGCTGCGTACAACCTTTCCAGGACGCTCCACAAGAATGTGTGATTATGTGGGATGGGAAATTCTGAAGAGGCCCTTGATATGAATTAAGAAGGATATAGTCAACTGTACAAAGAGTAATTTGCTTTCGAGGAGCTTCGAGCTTGCCATTTTATTTTCGCGGAACGACCGCGCTTATCGTTGAGAAAGACACAAGCTTAGAAGGACTGGCATAAAATCCGAGGCGGTCTTGAGGCGGTCCGAAAGTGCGTCAAAACTAATCCTGCACTTCACATCCAATTGCTTACCCGGCGTTCTTCACAATGTTTTTTTTTGTGAACTTGCCGTGAATTCACTTGATTATTCTTTCCGAGTTAATCTTCAGTTCGCTTACAGTCAAAGTTCAAAAAGTTCTTCTCCCATGACCGCTTGCTCCTTATCGTGTATTGTCTGTGAGCTCCGCACTCAGCCCTCAGGGCTGATCGATTTCTTGAGAAAGAACTTACCCGCCGCCTTACCGCCCTAGGAACGCGACAGCAATCAAATCCGTGACGCGTGAGTACTGTACCGAACTGTATGGTGGCAACGTAACGCATAACCCTGGCCCGATTTTGTTGCTTATTTCAGGTAAAGTAACGCGTAACGCTGGCCGTGTTGCTATGAAAATGACCAAAAAAAAAGTCCATTTTTACAAAATTTTCTGTCCCTGCGGGGCTACAGATACTAAAATATAGGTAAAATCTGGTAGAATACCCCGGCATTGCCAGGATCATTGTATGCCCAGCCGACCATCTACTTCTGTAACATCGTCTTCCTAAATCTCCGGGGGGTTGCCTATCGGACCAAAGTAACGCGTAACGCCCGGTCGGTTGCCGAAAAAAATCCTTCGGGGCGCGTAACGCTCCGTCTGCCGTTGCCACCATACAGTTCGGTACAGTATACACTCCATGACCATGACACCTTGACGGCACTCAAAGCGAAATGCTCGTGGTGCTAGCCCTCCAACGAGTTGGGACGAATCGGATCTCCAAGTCATGCGCGCAGAGTAGTCCCTCGCGGCGTTCCCATTTCTTACTGACATACTTATTCCAAAACCTTATCACCTGAATTTTTTATCAGATAGCTTTATTCGAGTCCCGCGACGATTCACATGTAAGGATGCACCATATCGGGATATCTGCTCACTGACCAAACTCAAGGTTTGCATCGACGTCATCGTTCTTTTGCATCTTATCTGATAAATAATAAAGTCTCGGCACTGTGCAATTTAAGACAAGGTTGAACCTGGCCGGATGTTTCCCCGTTTGCATCGCGCACCGCTCAGTCACCAGCAGTCACCGCATACCAAAAAATTGCTCTTGGTATATTTTTTTTCACCACCTCTTCCGTACCTTTCTCGGAGGCCGTCACAAAATGGCATGGGTGTCTGGTTTGTTACGATTTTTTCATTATCAGATAACACCCCAAATTCGATTTTCTTCTTTCTCCATGCCTGGATTGAGCTGGTCGGATACAGCCAAGTTATTTCTGTTTACCGGAGATGATGTCGCTTTTTCGCATGCCGTCGTCACAGGACTCAATGTGCTCCGTTTCGCAGTTCATGAGCTATACAAATGCCCATCAATCGAGATACGCGATCGTGGTTCGTTTTCTTATCAGATAACGCCACCCATCTCTCACTTACTCCGTTTTCGAATAGACGACTTGCCACGGTTGGAAAGCATATGAGAGAACGTATATGGTTAGGACCTCGTGTGTTGTTACGGTGTTGAGGCTAGCTGGTTTTGGCGGCACTAATTTACTCTGAGTAGCCCGGTGCGACGTTGTAATGACATCACAGGAAGACGCCCAGAACAAAAGAGTACACTCTGCGATTTTTCACGAGTCAAGAGAGGTGTAAAGTTTGCGCCTGAAGGGCGTATTTACATTCTACCACTTTACCATGCGTTGCAAGAACTTTACCTACTTTTTTCCATCGTCCGCAACCAATCCGCAACATTTATGATTTTACTGCCACGACAATTGATCAACAATTGATAGGAAAATTCCGGAATAAATTCTAGACCCTACAAATTTCCGATGCACTCGCAACCAAGCGAGGGTACCAGACCCTCACTTGGGGTACGAGTATGTGTTCCTGCACGCGGCGGCATGCGCCTAGTCGAAACACATGATTCATCAACTTTCAAAGAATTTGATTTTCCTCCGTACGTACATCTTATCAGATAACGCCGAGGACGTCGTCGCCAAGTAATATAATTCTTCCGTTTACCAGACGCGGCAAATTTGCGAGCCACTTGGGCCTTGGCGTTACTGTAATACATCGGCTTACATCGGCGAGTCCAAGGCCTGTCCAAGGAGGTCGAAGGTGAGTCCGCGTGAGTCGGTTACAGAGACAATTTCTATACAATTTCCATTCCCTGTAAATAATTAGAGTGTAGTTCAAAGCATATTCCATTTATCCAACCAAGTCATATCGCAAGGAAATAAGTACATAACATATCGTCGTTATTCGGGGTGTATAATGTGTGTGAGTAGATGGGGCAAAACTAAAAACGAATCAAGCCCTCGGCAGAACCTCAACCGTATCCGCAGGCGCCTTCTCGTTCAACGATGTTTCAGCCTCTTGTGACGCTGATTTTTCCCTGCGCAAGTTTTGACGGCGGATGGCTACTGCTGATTCTTTCCCGAAGAGTTTCGTTCGTCCCTGGCGTGGTGAGAGGGTGGGTCAGTTATTAAAAAGGGAGGGAGGACCGAGACGAACTTCTTTGAATTTCAAGTATACCAGCGTGGCGATGACTGCTATCCAGTAAAATACATATGCGAGTATCGTTCCCACTATTAAAATTTCCGTTAATTTCTGCGCATAGAAGTACAGAGGATGGCTTACGCGAGCCGTTATTCGACCACCCAAAGATCGCGCCGAAGATCGACCATCCCTGCCCGCCCAATTTGTTATTGGGGGAACAGCAATCGAGGTGCCAGACGTTGCCTTGAACTCTGTACGACCCTGGCCCGTTGCCTAATGCATCGTCCCCTTTGGCACCGAGGAGCTTGGCGTAGGAGTTCATTTCGAATTGAGCGACCGCTTTGGAGAAGAGGCCAGCGCCGATGAGGAGGAGAAGGTTGGTCATTACGACGAGGAAGACGGTTAATGCTGTATATAGAGTAAGCGCGGAAAGACGGTAGGGCCAAGGGAAAATGTACTTGACCGAGAGGCGAATGAGTAGATTGCAAAACCGATGATGAGACCGCAGATTATTCCGACGATGGCGGCTATGGGGATGGCTGTTGCGGGTTGGCCGAGGGAGACGCCTCCTACAAAAACGACAGCTTCCATGCCTGTGCGTTGAAGTGTGAGAGGAAGTAAGGAAGATGAAAGAGGGTGAGTGACCTTCTCGGAGGACTGTGATTAGTGGCAGGATGAAGAGGACCCATTTTCCGGCTTTAGATTCGCCATCTACTTCTGCAGCGGGGAATTGGTGTCAGGACATGGACAAGAAAGGAAAGGAGAACGTACTTTTACCGTCAAATGCGCGCGTGAGCTTGATGCGCCATTTCGCCTTGGCTATTTCACGGAGTTAGTAACGGCAGACGTGAACGGAGAAGATATCGCATACCTCGGTCCATCTTGAGCATGCTGACACCCATGACGAAAATCATGAGAGAAGCAATGAGCTCGAAAATACCTAGGGTGATACTTTGAAAAAAGGTGACCTCCATATATGCGCGTGAACGTACCTTCCCACAGTATTTCGGCCTTATCCCACAGGTTAGATGCTTTGGTAAACCAGACAGCGATGAACCTGAATTGAGGAAAAGTTAGATTGACACTTTGACAGGAGGGTTAAAGACATACGCGGCGCCAATGGCGAGAGCCACGAACAAACCCAGGGCTGCCCCAGCAAAAATCTAAACACGCTTTTAAATAAAGGTGAAAGAAGTGTAGATAAGGAAGAACGTTACCTGTATGCGCATTTTGCGGATAAGGCGGCGACGGTGGACGGCGTCGTCGAGGTTCTCGTTCTGGTCGGACTCCCCTTTGCTCTCCGCCTCGCTCACGAGGGTGCTTGTTTCCCTGAAGTTTGAGCCATCTTCGTGTACAATTTGTTCAGCGAGACCAAGGAGGACGGAGATGATGATGGCGGCCTCGAGAGTCTCGCGGAAGACGATGAAAAAAATGGGGATGGAGAAGAGGTTTTTGGCCATAGGGAGCGAAGGGGAGGAGGTTTCGGAGGGAGAGGGGGAGAATATTGGGGCAGGATATAAAGCTGTCGAGACCAGCCATGGGTGTATGCATTCATTCCGTAATTCAGGTGCATCAAAAAACCCTTATCAGATGACTTTTTTTATCCGATAAGATCTTCCCATCTGATAAGATTCATCACACATGGAAACCGGATCTTCGGCCCCTCCCTTGGCACATCGGCAGGGTTATCTCCTAAAGTTTTATCAGATTAGGAACGCACCTTTCTCATACCCTTATAAGTTATCACTCTTGCCCTATAAATGTTCTTGAGCCCTTTTCGCCGCTCTCCCCATGTTGCCAATTTCACTCATCCTCCTCGCTGCGTTGGCCAGCCCCGCACTCGCTGGCGTTCAGGAGATATGGTGGAACCTTACCTACGTCCAGAACGCGAACCCAGACGGCCTCTTTCCACGACGCGTCGTCGGCGTTAATGGCTCTTGGCCGTGAGCAAATTTTAATGCCCATAATGTATTTCGCTGCTAACAAGTGTTCAGGCCACCGCCAGTCAATGTGCAGACGACTGACTCGCTCTTGGTCCACGTTACAAATTCTCTTTCGGACTCTGCCACCTTGCATCACCATGGCATGTTTTTCAACACTACATCTTGGATGGACGGTGCCCAAGGCATTAGCGAATGGTGTTTCTTTTCCCCTATCGTGCCCACTCACCTCCTAACTCCGCCTTAGTGGTATACCCCCTAGTGGTACCTTCGATTACATCGTCCCCATCAACTCCTCTGGCCAATGGGGCACCTACTGGGTGCACGGCCACTCATCTGTATGCAACTTCCTCTTTACTTTTCCGCCGCATTTAACCCGACGCTTGCCTAAAGGGTCAATACGTCGACGGTCTGCGAGCACCTCTGGTTCTTCACCCTCCAAAAGAAGTCGCAGCATACGACGAAGAATTCACTATTGTTCTTGGGGACTGGTATCACGAAGAACACGCTGTCTTGCTGAAGAAGTTCATCAACATTGCGAATCCTGGAGGTGCCGAGCCCGTCCCTGGTAATCAAGTCTCTAGTCTTTTGCATCGACTTTTTTACTGAAAAAAAAAAAAAAAACCTCAGAATCTGGATTAATGTACTTTGCCCAAAACTCCACCTACCTCGGGCCTATTGCTGGCTCAAATCCAGCCCCTGTCACAAATGCGGTTGGGTTCAACGAAAACGCCACCCTGCCCTTCCAACCAGGAAAGACATACCGCTTGCGTATCGTCAACACGGCCGCATTCGCCATGTTCTACTTCTGGATCGACGGACATGACATGCGTATCATAGAAGTCGACGGCGTATGTCTTCTTTCTTGCTTTCTGCTGCACGAGCTGATAGTTTGGGTTTATAGACTGACGTGGAAGAGTATCCGATAGACTTAATCGCCCTGACTGTTGCACAGCGGTACTCGGTCCTCGTCACAGCGCGCAACGATACTTCCTCCAACTGGGCAATCCACGCCAACATGGACACAGACATGTTCGACGTCGTCCCACCGGCTTTAAATCCCAGTACGTGTTCTCTGCAGTTTCTCAGAATCTTCCTGACCTCCCGACAGACGTCACATCCTCCGTCATTTACAACGCCTCCGCGACATTGACCGATAACGGGTTCGTGGATGAGTACCATGACGTGAACGATACAGCCCTCGTGCCCGTCATCGTCGAGGCTCAGCCCGCCGCAACCAAGACGATCGAGCTCGAAGTCTCCTTCGACACCATGGACGACGGCACCAACAGAGGGATGTTCAATGGAATCACGCATAACAATCCCCTCGTCCCTGCTGTCCTGTCCGAGCTCACACTGGGCGAGAACGCGACGGTTCCAGGGGCTTACGGACCTACGAGCTTCGTCGTTGAGTATGGTGATGTCATCGATATCGTGATTAAGAATGGAGACGCCGGAAAACATCCTTTGTAGGTGATGTCTAGTTTGAACCGCAATACAGTCCCTGACGATCTTTAAGCCATTTGCACGGACACAAACCCATGCTCGTTGGCCGCGCGACCGACTATACTTCTTCTGACCCTACGCTGAACCCGCCCATTGTAGAAGGGCAGGCGAATCCCATCCGCAGGGACGTGGTAGGAATCCCATCCATGGGATCAGCGACGATGCGAGTGGTGGCTGATAACCCTGGAGTGTGGTTTTTGCATTGTACGTCGTCCTTCGTACCAGGTGGATGTAAACTAACGGAATGCCAAAGGTCACATCGAATGGCATCTCGAAGTCGGACTGTCCGTCCAGTTTGTCGAAGCGCCTCTGCAGGCTCAACAGCATTACGGCGTCCCGCAAAAGTTGCTGGATAACTGTAAAGCTCTGAATATCCCCACGTCAGGAAACGCTGCTGGCATTGCCTCAGCAACCGACCTCCATGGTCTTCCTTTGGGTCCTTACCCACAAATTTTGGGATGGCGACCGAGGGGTATTGGTGCTATGTTTGGGTACGTTTCTTTTTCTTTTTCTACTTTGGACGCGATCGCTGACGGCGGGTCTGTTGCGTAGATGTGTCTTGACAGCAGCTCTAGGCATGCTCAGCGTGGTTTGGTACTCCCTTGGCGGGCAAGTCACGGAAGAGGAGATGGAGCGAGAGGTTCATGAGCAGATCCTCGCAAAGGAAAAACGGGGCAAGTTGTTTGGTCTCATAAAACCTAAGAAGAGGGAGGCTTGAGGGTAGTTTTGAGGATGCCGCTGTGGAAAAGGATTGTTTGTTAATTGGTCAGTTAGTTACCCCCCCTATTTACGACTTTACGCGATGTGTGTACGATGAGAGAACACGTTTTGATACAGTTGGGATCACGTATATCCCTGTCAATAGTGCGATGAGCTTTATTATGTGAGATCTCCATTTACCTTGCAGTGTCGTGCTTAATCTGGCCAATCCAGTTGGTAGGCAGGTTCCTGAGCAAAGCTCTAGCAAGATAATATTAGTGTAATAGCGCATAGTACGGGGCCGTAAGATATCGTGGAAGCCGTAGAGCAAGACCACACGTTCAGGAAATAGACCGAGATCGATACTGAAATGTTGTCTTGTGTGATATCTCATCGCGATGTTGGCACGAGTTGCCCCAGACCAGCCCGCGCTCGATCCACCCTCCTGAGGTTCTTAGCGATAACTGTCTCTTCAACCTGATCACGAGCAGGGAGGTTCTTCGCCGCCTCCACAGCTCCAGTCGCAAAGCTAAGCGCCCTCTTGAAGTGCTTGATCCCAATAGCCATCTCCGCCGCGTTCCCAAGGCAAAGCACTAGCTCCTTCCTTGCGCCATGTAACAGGTCTCGGTACTTGCCGTCTGTCGCTTCATCAAACGCAACCAAAGCCGCTGCTAGCTCTGCTGCGCATGAATAGGCGAACCCTGCAAAGTCCATTTCGTTGTCGCGTTTTATCCGCTTGTGTCCTAACTCTCTGTGTCCCGTTACACGACGAAGAGCGAGGGGGAGGAGGGTTCGGATCCGTTCGGGCCCTGTCATCTGCTTCACCTGCGCTAACGTGGTCGTGCCTGATATTCCTGCTGGGAGTTTCTTCCATTTCGGAATCTTCTCAAGAAGATCGCGGGTGGCGAGCATGGTAAGCAGGCGTACGAAAGCTGTTGGCCCCATCATGGGTTCTTCGACTATTTGGAGAGGTGGGTCGACTTTGTCCTCCGTGTAGACGGTGTACATTGGGGATCGAAAGATCTGGAAGGAACGTTCGACCCAGACGTAAGAGTCAGTGTCGGAAAAGATTTGTTGCATTGTTTTGACGGGTTGAGAAGCTGCGTTGCCGATGCGAAGGAGGAATACGAGGTCTGCGTCTGAGACTTGACATTCGTCCGCGATGTGGGTTAGAGTGGCTATGAGACGTTCTACACATATACGACATCCTCCTGTGAAATAGGATTAGTGAAAAGGATTGGATTTATGTTTGATATTTACCCCGATATTCGAAGATTGCCAGGAATTCTTCGTTGCCTAGAGGCATCTGAGCGTGATGAAGCCTTACCCTGTCTCGGGACATTCTATAAAGCAGAGAAATGAGCACGAACACAAAAGGCAATGCGTAAAACCCACGTTTTGAGATCCTGCCATCTCTCATCATCAATGTTGTTCCAGATGGCGATGAGCATCTCTGGCCACTGAGGACGAGCAGTGAGAAGCTTGAAGATATCAATCATAACCTTTCGATCCTCATCTGCCATCTCCTTCACTACACCATCGACGGCGTCGATTACCCCTGGCACTGAATGTGGCGAGACGTAGAAAAGGAGGGTGATCACTTCACAAATGATACCATCGACTTGAGATTCTGGATACCATGGATGTCGTGCCACTAAAGCACACTGGAAGAGTAGGGGAAGCAGCTCGGGATTATGGGTGAGAATTTCGTAGCGGTATTGCATGCTTGGCGGGGGAGCGCGGCAGAGGAGCCCGTGGATCGCCCAGGCAGCGTTTTCTTGGGCCATCGCGTAGTAACGGGGTGCATATTGGGCCGCTTTGGTGGGTGAGGTCTGCGATGTTCATGAGCAGAGTGATCTTAGGTATGCGTAAAACATACGTCATGATTTCCGAAACACAAGCAGCTCTGCCAGGTCGTTTCTCGATGCTTCATCTGCTTCACATAAAAGTCGGGGCCTTCCAGGAGGAATTCACACATTTTGACCATGATGTCAGACGTCTGTTTGCTGGTGAGGTACTCGCCCAGGAAACTCTCAGAGGCGAGGTTACGGATTGTGTTGGTGGCCAACTGTCGATGAATCGCGAGAGGGTGGTCGATTTTCTATCATGGTAGAGTAGCCGATGAACGGCCGGTGAGGCGGGATGGTAGGGAGAGAACATACGGAGATACATATTTCGACAACGTCATTGGCGAGCAACTCCTTCAGCAAGGCGCGTCGCTCATCTGCAGTACCCGTCCTCATTAGATGGATCATTGAATCCAATGCAGAGTATGATGCCAGGCCATGGCCTGGATCTGTCCGTGGATCTTGAGTGACCTTTAACATGGCGGGTACAATGCCACTCTCGAACGCAGCTTCCCCAAACGAATCAAAACCCATATGGCCCATTGGCCGCGAGTCATTGGCGAACCTGTCTTTAATCGCTACCTGTTTAATCGTTGACTTGCGTGAAAGAAAATGGTCGTAGGCCTTTGATAAAAACGTACGACGTAGTTATGCAACGCCATTTCCTCTAGATTTTCATCCTGCAGCTGCTCGAAGACCTTCGGAAGAACATCGGGCAAGCGCTCGGGGTAAACGCCCAGAATTCTTTGGACGTTGAAGGCTGTGAGTGTGACCATGGTGTGATCCTAATCAAGGTGAAAATGAATCGGAGAGTTGGTATTGCCAAGATTATTCCGAGCAAGTTCTCGAGGTTGTATTTATTCACGATTTGAGGATTTGATCGATGACCTCTTATACCCTTGATAGTTATAGCTGCTGCAAGTTCAGTTAGATGCGATATAATTATAATGCATTGGCACACAAAGCTATGATCTAGTCACGACAGCTGCGTTGCGAAAACTCGTAATATGCTACTTTGTAAAAGAAAGGTATGACCAAATGTAATGTCGGCGTCATCGAATCGTCGTTATATAAACACTTCTATCTGCGGTATTCCTTTCCTTCCTTCAGACCCAAAAATTCAGCGACCAGCGGGCGAATTATATCAACCGAGCATCCCTTCCCCGTCCGAGTACGCGGTGCTGCTGTTGTATGGAGACGTGAGCTCGGTGTACCGCGCAATCTTCAGCCGTTGACTGGGTGGTATCATCTTATCTTCCAGGCCGTGGGGTGCACCTCCATGGAGGACACCAACGCGCTTCATTGCGAGGAGCTATGAAAGATACAGTATGAGCGTGTGCCATCAGAAATGCACAGAGAGGACGCGTACGTTGTGAGCAGCATTTGAGTGATCGTAAACACCGCCAAAGAAGGCTGTTGTAGCGTCCTTGCCAATGAATTTGATCAACAAATGTGGGCCACCGGGATGTTCATCAACAAATGTTCCGACGTCGTGAATAAAGCCGGAAATAAGAATGAGAGGTCGCTTCAGAGCTTGCTCTTGGACTAGCCGATTGGAACGGTTAGGAAAGGAAAAATGGGAAGGATGAAAGACGTACAGCTTTCCCAACTGATCACAGGCAGGTCATTGCTATCATTGGGCCAAGACAGCTTCTCCTGCGTCTCCCTAAGCTTCTTCAACTCCATCGTTAGTTGACCTTTTCGGACTTCGTTGTCAGGGAAAACCTAGCGATGGGTTTTTTTCGTCAGGGACGGTAACGCAAGGGAGAAAAAGAACGGACCTTGAGGTGGGAAGCCAAGCCAAGCTTCTGACATGCCCAGATGAACCACTTGGTGGGGTCATACTGGTACCACTTGATGGCGTTTCGGTAATCCATAGGGAACTGATGGTGGAAATTGTGATAGCCCTCCCCAATTGTCGCCAATGCGGTTATGAGATGGTCGCGAGGTGTGTGCTTGTCATCGAAAGGAGTCTCTCCAAGCCAATGCGCAAGCGAGTTGACGCAGAATGTGGACTGAACAGCATTTTTAGCTCCAGGCAAAACCAAAAAAATCGACGGGTAAACACGTACGTGGTGGACAAAGCACAACCTGAGAACACCAGCATATATGTATCCACCTTGAGCATCTCCCCACAATAACCACGGAACAACGGTTGGAAGAATGAAGCCCATGAGGAAAATGAGCGCAATATAATGCTTGTGTTGCCAGCGAATGACGGGATTCTTTGCAAGGTCGCTAACGTCTGCGACGCCTGGCTTCCTTCTGGGCTTAATCATCATCCAACCGACATGGGAGTAAAAAAAGCCACGATGAGCATTGTAAGGGTCAAGGTCGGTGTCGGTGTAACGGTGGTGAGCTCGATGACCTCGTGACCACCACTTGATAGAACCCTCAACGGCACCTGCACCAACGATAGCCAAAAAATATTGCAGAGGCAATGATGCGTTGTATGCGCGATGAGCCCACAGACGATGATAGCCTGCGGTGATGCCAAGGCCTGTCACGTAGTAGTAGAAAATAGCGAAAAGACAGGTTTCCCAACGGAGCTCTGTAAAGTAGGCACCAACAAGGCCAACGACGGGGGTGAGGGTGAGGATAGCGACGTTGAGATAGTCGAGCTCTGTGGTCCAGTTACTCCAAGTGACGGGTGGAAGGGGTTTTATTGTTTTGAGAGTGTGCTGGACGTAGTTGTCGGGAATATTGAGGTCGGCAGGAACGGACTCGTCGACGAGCTTCGACTGTTGCCTGGTGGAGGACGGCATGGAAGGCGGGGGAACAGAAGACATGGGGGGAGAAAACCGAAGGTAAGGAATGACGTTGATGCAGTATTTATTCAAACCCAAACGGGATTCTTTGGGGAACGGCGTGGATACCCTGATTTGGACAGACTCCCTTTCGACTCCCCATGATTTTTGACGCGACCCAGCCCCTTCCGCGAATGCCATCTAGTCAGCCCCAGCCGCAGTTCTCTCCCCAATACGTCGGAAGAACATAGGCCGGTCATTGAGGCTGCCGTCGAGCAGCAATTCTGATCACGTGAACTCACATTTTTTTGGGGTAACTAAGCTTGGCAAATATTACAACATGTGAATATTAAACTGCGCTTCTAAGATTGTGCATGCAAGCAGCATATAACCGTATTCTCTAGATGATATCCGATCGACACAGTGGACAGCTTGATGAATGACTTGAATTGCACCACTATAACTCTCCATTAGAGATCTTCATAATACAATCCTCACAGGACCTCACCTTGTATAAACACCCCGCGTGAAATCGATTTTTACACGTCTTACAAGGCTTCTTTGGCAAACTGCCATCCATGACGCTGATGATCCTATTACAACGTCATCAACCACATAGTCGACGAAAAAAACGGAGTAGCACTCACGAATAACAAATCGCACACTCTACTTGCCCTTCAAAGTGCAATGTTACATTCTTCTTGAACAGACCTAGCCCGTCCGTTATGCGCCCATTCTGCAACAACTAGCATCAGCGTCTTTACTCGTGTAATATCACAAGCACCCACATGAGCCCAAATCGTCTGCTGAACAGCCAACACCCATGCTCTCCACCGATCCTCATCCACACCTCTGGGTTTCGTATCCTTGACTTCAATCCTATGCAAAGGCCAATCCACTGGAATCTTGAGCTTTATCTCCAGCTGATGTTCGTCAACAAGGTACGAAGCCACGACCTCGTTCAATGCCATTGATACCTTGACGCTCAAGTTTTCGTCCGCCAGCTCGGCCTGTGCTTCAGGTGAACGGACGTGTGCGAGCTCGGCACGTATGAGCACAGGTGAGAAATATGTTGAAGTGTAGGTCGTCACGCAGTATGTAAGTTGTCTATCTTTGCAGTCCAAAACCCAGGTATGAATAAGCGAGGGGACGCAAAGGAGGGCTCGGTAGAAGAGATGTGCAGCGAGAACGCGGAGGGTAATGGATGGTGTTCCAGTTTCATAAACTATGGCAACCAATGAGCGTTAGAATAGAAAGCAAATCCTTCAAAACTGACGTTCAATGTAAAACTCATCCACAAACCAGGAGTCACATTTGAACACTTTAGGCAATCCTTCATCCAGTCGCAAGAGACCTAACAATGTGGGAATGAATTGCGTGACGATGAGATTTGAATTCCTGAGCTGCTCGACGTAGCCCGATTTAATTTTGAAGGACTGTTGGAAAAGTCAGATCTCCTGTAGTGCTATCACGTCTTCAAGACATACCGCATCCGTGAATAAATCAAAGATGAGCATCCATCCCAACATCCAGCCGAACAAACTCTACACGATGGTTAGCCTCATAAGGACGATTGTGCATGCTCAAACACACCAATTCGTCGTCGTCATCGTCATCGTCTATGACGAAATGTCTTGCCTCCCCTTGCACAATGTCCAAAAGCTCTGCAGGAATCAACCCAGCCGCTTTTATCTCCTGTACCACAGGCGTTTCTTCTTCGCGTTCGGCCTCAGTGACGGCGGCCGCTGCCGCTTCGATGACTAGATATTCTGTCCGCTTTCTCGCAGCGACCCGAAGTAGCTGATACGCCATCTTCTGGACATCGACGGACGAGTCTGTAATGAGATGTGACATCTGACAAACGGCGTCGTGAACGAAATGACATGGGTGACGAGTGAAAAGGCAAACATTTGCTAATGTATCGTGATCTATCAGCGAAGGTGGCAGTTTGTGCACAATTGACAAAGTGAGTTCGCGGCAAGTTGAGCGTGGTAAGGATGCAGCTGCGGCGTCTGTAAAATATGTTAGGTGTGTGCAATAGTTGGAGGGAGACTGATAAGCACACCTGATCTAATTTGGGCGATATCCCTTACCATCGTCAATAGCACGCTACTACGTTCATCCCAGTCCGCTTTGAGGAGCTTGTTAGTGACTGTCAGGTCCTGTAACACGATTATCAACCGCAGAGCATTGGCGAGCGGCACAAGCGCTTCGTCATCCGTGATTTGTGAGTTCTAGACCGTAAAGATGAAATGAGGTTTCCAGATATACTTTCTTTGAGAACAACCCACCTCAAGTACGCTTTCCAAAACATCAAAGATGAACTCCCAATGATTGCCGGCCAGATTTTGGAGTATTGGAGTGAGGTGAATGTAGACGTGGATCATTGCACTCTCTACGTCCTCTCCAACATCTTCATCATCGCTCGCAACCCACTGCTGAAATACTTTGACAACGTTCACTGCCCGTACCTGTGGCAGAAATACTACTTCTGAGTCAGGATCTGGTGCGGTTGCGGCTAGTTTTCGCAGTGTCAGCAGCCCCTGCCCGTTGATATCACTTCGGATACCAAGGAGCGAGGCTGCAAGTTCGTTGCGATAGCGGTCAAGTTTTTGGGGTTCAGTTCCAGTGGCAGCAATAGCTGCTGCAATGGTCATCGCAGTCTGTGGTGCTGGTATTCGAGTTCGTGTCAGCTACGGAGCCTCCAATGAGAGTGGGTCGAACACACCAAGACGTTCTAACTTCCTTGCTAGTTGTATCCACATATCAGCCTCTTCCACATCAATGTCGCCAAGAATGCGATCGAGCACAACGCTCAAAACCCTTGTGTCCCTCACACCATCACCTTCTTTCGCATAAGAAATCACGTCCATCAAAAAGGCGCTCAACCCCACAAGCTCCTCCTTCATCCCGCTCAGAAAAGCGTTCAGCGTTTTAATCCTCCATTGTTCGTCGTTACTGGAAAGAAGGAGGTATGCCGTCATCTGATCCACCCTTCCAAAAGCTTCACCCACCCCTGCTAACGCACTAGTGGCAGCAAAGACTGGACTTGGACGTACTGGAGCTGATACGCTCTGGAAATCGCGTGCGTAGACAGACAAAACGATGAAGTGGCGCAGTGCCCAGAGGTTTTGTTTCGCGTGGATCCGATCTTGCGTGGATAGTCGCAGCAGGGCGTCAACGATGCGGGCATATGAGGAAAAGCCACGTTTGTCTGTCCCGCCCGTAATAGAAACCTGTTCGTTTTCTGAGAACCCAGGGGGAATCAGTGGTTCGATCACTCCCATGCTGGGATCGATTGCATCTGCAGGTATAGCTGCAAGCATCTCGTTTAATTCTGCGGCCGATGGGAATATCTCAGCGACAATCTCGGCCCGGACCCCAGGCAAGTTTTGGGACAACAGCTGAAGGATATCTTCTGGTCTGAAGGTGGTATCAGTCTGACTTTGTCAAGATAGAGATAGCTGTCGACTAACAGTGGCCGAACTTGAGTGTCTGTGATGAATGTCTTCAACTGTGCTTTGATGACCCCAACAGCCCTTTCCTTCTGTGTTACCGAAGCTAAATTGATCCACTGGGTCCAAAGATCCCGGGCCACGCCAAAGGTAGGATGGGCACCGTCATCAACGCCGTGGCACAATGGCAGAAGATAAGCAAAAAAGAAGATGCTTGGAAGCAAGGCATCAAATTCGTCCAGCGAGGGCAGCATTTTGGGAGGTTGCGCAAAGACAGCGGAAATCAAGTCTAACGAAGGGGCGAAATTTAGCAAAGACAAGGCATCGTGCTTTTTGTCGCCTCGAAGTACGGAGTCGACCTGCCAAGTGAATGCTTCCACGACGCTGCGAAGAAGGGCAAGGAAACCCGGCTCGGATAGGAAATGGTCTTTGATGTGGGATGATGGATTAGAAGACAGTTTGAGTGGCGAACAGAAATACATACCCGATGACAGGAATAGCTGGCGTACGATGGCTAATTCATTCGATCCTGAAGGTCCGGTCAAGGCCTTGACAAGAAGAGCCCCAGATAAACCATCGAGTTCGTCGAATTTCGGCTTCAGATGGGTTGGGAGATGGCCTTGTCGTGAGGCTGCAAGCAGCGGGGGGATCGACTCTAGCGCCAAGTCGCCCTGTAGAGCTATTTCTGAAAGGAGGCAATGCCAGAGTCCGAGAGACTTCTTGTCATCATTCCGATGAAGGAGATAAGAAAGCACAAGCGTCGGTGACAACGTGAACGACTTGTAGGTATGTTCAGAGAGTAGGTTATCGAAAGGCTTTACAGAATCATTGTTCAACCTAGTGAGGTAGACAGTCGTATCACTTACCTCAGAAAATCTGATGTCGAAGAACAAGCCTTCCCTAAATTGATCAAGAGCGGCAACGAGCACATCGAAAGGGCTACTGCCACTCTTTGGTACACCAGAATCGAATGCTTTCCTGCATTTGTCAACGGATGATATTAATAACTCAACCAGGAGCTCAGATACAGCAAACTTCAAGGGAGTTCCATCTTTGAACCGGTTGTAGAAGACCTTCAGCAGGCTGAATGTCAAATTTATGCTCGAGTTCGTCTCTTCGGCATGCCTCATTGCTTCTGAGAGGGCGCTCCATGCAGAGTTGAACAGTCCTAAGGGAAAATCAGTACGACCCCACAAGTCCCAATGTGAAGACGTACCCCAGTTCATGTCGTATAAAGACTCCAACGTCTGTGCTAAGAGTCTCGCGGCAGCCCTCTCCTCGACCTTCAGCTTCTCAACAGCCAGTTCATTCCAGACACGAGTGAACTCCTGCTTGACCAAACTTTGACCAAGACCTTCGACTGTTTCTGAGGATGAACGCGGGATGATTCCAGCATCAACCCCGTCGCGCGATTCGTCACTCCTGAGCCTCTTAAGCAAGAAAACCATGCATTCCAAAAGGGACGCGAGAAATGCAGCAGACGTTGCTGATCGGCGTAGAGAACTCAAAGCGCGACTGTCAATAGCTGCCCAAAAGGATTTGAAGAGGTCGGGTAATGGGGAAGAGGAATATGACGCGATGAGCTATGGTTCATTTTTAATGAAAATTTTAAAGTCAGGAACGCAAAGCTTACCGAAGATGGGATGGATGAGAGAATTATGATGACTGTAGGGTAGCCTTGCATCGGCGATCCCGAACACCCCAATTCCAAAAATTGGAGGAATTCTCGATAAGCAGACGAGGGTCGCCCGATCGTCGATGCATATGTTGGTTTTGTCGGTTTACTTCTCTCATCCATCTCCCTCTCGTCTTCTGAGCTCGACTCGCCTTCCTCGTCTATGATTCCTGTGAGTTCGAGTTCGAGTTCCCAGGAATTTGGAAATTCTGAAAGTATTATCGGCAGTGCAAAAGGGCCAGCAAGGAAGGAAAATACCCTTCAAAAAGGTGAGTAATGGTTGCCACATGGTCGTTTGTACGGCCAGATCCGGTTCCACCCAGGCTGACCGCAGGATGGCTGGACCCAGGATCGGAACGACGGGCTTCAAATGCCCTTTAAAAACTGTGAACATGAATCGATTTTATTTATTTAGTAATTGCACACCTTTTTGAGTGGTAAGAAGTGTCTGGACAAGCGCCCAAGCAGCTTTGCGAACATTGGGTTGGCCCCATCCAAAGGGTTCGACGGCCGCCCAAGGGCACTTTTCTGCATGATGCAAAGATGTCCAGAGCACTGGATCAAGTAAAAGCCCCTTGAGATCTTCAGACGACGATGGAATATTTTCTGAAATTTTGTGAGGAAAACCGGCGAAGATTGAGAAACGAATTGATTACCCAAGATCCATCTAGCGACACCAAGTGCGCCAACGCGCAATCTTGATTTGCGGTCCTGTTCATCCTCTTCTTGTTCATCCCCCTTTGTCCGCGAGTTTTGTTCACCGTCGTCCTTCCACGTCGGGATTGAGGTTTTTTTCGACGGCGGGGGTGGTGGTGGAACAGGAGGAGCAGGATTAAGATGTACATACATCTCAGAAGGATACAGTGCTGTTTTTTGCACGAATGCTACAAGCGACGCACGGCGGCCATCATCCAACACAAGATGACTCTGGGTAGTCGAGCCAACAGCGTCCTTCCACGCCTTCAGTGCTGAAACCGAGACTACCCTATCAACATCATGTGCGGCTATGCACCACGTCCCCAGGATACTCTCCAATTGAGAGGGTGTTGCCGTTTCACGTAAGAAGAAGAGGATCTGGTCCCGTACAGGAGAGATTTGGAGAAAAGATGTATGCAACGAGGCCGTCAGAGCGCGGATCCTGCGAGAAGGATGTATAAAAAGGGCTGATATGTGATGCAGCTAGATTATCATTAAAGTATGCTCCATCGTTGTATACAGCACAACGCACCCACACTGGCAACATCTCCACCAGCGTATAGACAAGTGGACTATCCTCACCCTCCTTCTGACACTTGTCGACCCATGCTGACTGTAGCTCCTCCAACGCGCGTTGCTTGGTGGGTTGAGCTTTCTTGTTGAAACTGCGTAGTACGACAAGCAGATCGGCAGGGAGTTTGTGCGCGAGACCAGTGGTTTCAAGGGGATCTGGTTGGATGGGGGCTGGTTTAATTGGAGCAATGTATATCTTTTGCTTGGGTTCTTTTTTCTTCCCCCTGTCCTTGCCTTTGGGTTTCTTCTCCTTGGGAATGGGCTCGTCTACCGGACCAGCATGCTTTTTAGCATGTTTCTTTTTCGTAGCAGAGGTGGCAGAGGATTTCCCATGACCCTTCGCCATGAAGGAACGTCAAATTTACTGTGCTTACACGACGGCAACAGCAAGGAAGAGTGGAAGAGTGGGAGGCTTGTAAGGTAGACCGATTTCGATGACTCTAAGAAAGCTGTGGCTGTGTAGATAGATAACGACCTAAAAGCTTGATCACGTTGGCGCCATTCACTCCTACGTAGTGACAATGCCTGGTCCTGGTGGTCGCAAAACCAAGAGCAAGCCAAAAGGTCCAGCTCAAACTCCTGCCAGCTCATCTAATTCGCTTGTTGTGCCGGATGTCTTTCTTGGCGATATCGATAATGCTGAAGGCTGGAGTATGATCGTCACCATTCTTTGTGACACTCTCGACATCCCCGGTAAATTTTCAAGAAAAGATTATATCGTGAAAATGAGCTGACAGATTGTGTGAAGACCTTTCCACTCGTAGTGGTCTCAAAAAAGTTCATGCCAACTTTGATTCCATCTACAGACGCATCGACAAGGTTTACCAAAGGAATGCGAACAATGAACGGATCAGGGGAGGCATCGTGGGCATCTACGCTAAGATGTCTGTGGACTCCATCTTGAGGAATAAACTTTTTGAAAGAGGTAAGTCTCTCAAAACTTAGGAATGCCATGCCTTTTGATGAGCACACGAATAGGATTACTCGACAAATTAATGCCTTTGATTGGCATCCAGTCAACGCGCCATCTAGCCTTACGTGCTCTCGGAACTATCACACACCACGGAGGTGCCCACATTCGCATCGAGATCGCCAAACATGCGAATGTCTTGACCAAGCTCATGCAAGAACACCCTGAAGACGACAAAGTCGCTGAGCTATCCGTAACTACTCTTGCCCACTCCGTTGTGGCAGTCTGTGAAGGAGGCGCTGCCCCAGCCAATCCCAAGGTTCTCTCCTCGCTCGACATGCCTACTATTCTTCAAGAGGTCCTCAAGGCCGTAAAGAGACCTGCGTCAACGTCCTACACTCTTGATCATGCCATCGAGCTTTTCGCGATGGGTACCCTGCACGCTACGGCTGCCTACAAAGCATACCCACCAGCCGTCAACCTTCTCGTAGCTGGGCTACGCAGCAAGGACTGGGTGATACGTTGCACGTGTCTTGGCGGGTTAATTCGGCTTCACAGACACGAAGCGGAGGATGACCAGCGCGGCCTTGACCCCAACAAATTTATCGGTGCAATTCAGCGAGGGTTTCCAGACCACCTTAACGATGTCTTGATGGCGTACGGTCCGACCGATTGTGATATTTATCTCACCTTGAAAACTTCGACCGACTTTCAGAAAGCAATGGTGGCTTGTGCACAGAACAAAGACCTGTACAAACTTGGTTTGAAGCTTGCCGAATTCATTTTGCGCACCGAATTTTCCATCGCAGATGGCATGTTCCAATACCTGGACGAACGCACGGGGAAATACGAGACTGCCGATGTTGGGTTGCCCTTTACCATGTACGCCGAATCTCTGCCCCACTGCGCCAAAGCAATCCGCGGGAGGAAGCGGCCGAACGAGGAGGATCTGGCCGACATCTTGGATATCAAATACAGGATCATGAAACAACGCCTACCTGATGCTGTTGAGCTTGCAAAGAAGGCCCTCCTGCGCAACCCAAACGGAGCTTACTTTTACTATGCCATTACCTTATCTGCGGATAACGTCCAGGGACTTCGTGCGGCGAAAAAAGGTCTCAAATGCAAGGATATAACGCCATTCGTCAGATTTCAGTTGATGCAACGGGCTGTGGAGCACGCAGGTGATATGGGGATCCGCCTTCTTCAGGATTCGCCTCAATCTGGGGATCACAAATGGGAAGAAGGCATCGCGTTCTTGATGAGCGCATTGGAAGACTCGAAGACTTACGTCGAGCAAGCACCACCGGACAACAGACATATGAAGAATGTCTCATATTGGAATATCCTGTTGACGATTACGATCAAGGAGCATTTGAGTCCTGACTTGAGTGAAATGCGGGTATGTGTGCTAACCCATGACAGCTTAACTCGCAATTGATTGACATTGAACCTCAGGGTGCACTCAAACGGCTCGAAATCGCGGACGAATTCAGCATCTTTATCGGCGTTCCCCCGCCCAAGACAAACCTCAGACTTGCCCAACAATCTGTGGTTGAACTTTTCCCCAAAGCCATGGAGGGATTTTCCGACATCATATCTAGGAATGAGGTTGAGGTCGAGAAGCCCGTCCTTTCTCCAGGAAAACTGGAAGACGACTTGGCCGCGTGGTTGGACGGGGTGTCTATGGACGGGACGAATGGGGAAGAACAAGAAACGCATTGCGTGCATCCCAAGATCACTGATTCTTCGGTGGCTTTGTATCGCTGCTCGTGGTGCGGCAATCCCTCTGCTGCGTTAAGAAAATGTACGTCATATCTATTTCTTTTTCGTGCTGATAAATGATTTCTTGTCACAACAGGCAGCAGGTGCTCAAAGACGAGGCGAGTCTGTCTGTTGCGCTGAATATGGTGTTTTGTTACTGATGATGGTTTGGTTTTAGATATTGTGATTCTGGCTGCCAGAAGGCGCATTGGAGTGAGCATAAGAGGAACTGCACTACTTCAACGGCTGCTTAACGGTGACTCGGCGCGTACTTCACGGCTTCCATCGCAGCCGTCTGGTAACCTGTCGCGCCCCGCTTCGTGGCCTCCTTGATATTCAAATTTTAGTTACTCCCATTACACAGTATCATTTTGCTGGTGTGGGATCCCTTCCCCAATCTCTTTCATGATGCATGCACGGGCTTGGCAGCAACGATTACAACGCCTCATTGCCATTCAATATCTCAACCTTCTTGGGGCAAGTGAGGGGGGGGTGATACATGGACGGTGATGTATCCACGATTGAAATTGAACGTGTAGCTACATAGGTGTGGGTGGGTCCTTTGAAAAATATACAGTAGTGAAGAGTTCCAATGTAAGTATGTATGCATCTAGGGGTATGTGGCGATAGTCATAAAGCTGCAAGGAGAGCTTACTGCTTTGATTATCCCTTTTGCCAAAACCCTGGACTCTTAGCGAGTTCATAGCCCTCCTCCCCTTCCATGACGATTTTCATAGTTCCGGGGTTGATTCTGAACCTTTTGTTTTTCAGCGCTTCCGAAATATCTCTTTCATCTTGTCGTCCTGCGAGAACATTGCCTACTTGTGTTTGGGCCCCAATGGACACGGCGGAAGCAATGGTGCCAGGCTCATGGTTGAGTCGTAAATCTCGGCGATCTTTGCGATGGAAGAGATGAACGATGGTACCAAAAAAGGCCAAGGAAAGCATGGCAGTGGCCAGCAGGTGGACGGCAGTGCCGCTGAAGAAGGTCAGCAAAGAGAAAGGGAGAGTTAGCGGAAGAGTGTGTGTGACTGACTTAAGGAATAAACGTTTTCTAAAAGTCTTGACGACTACTGTAATTGGCTCAACAGAAGGCAAAAAGTAAACTTCTCTTGCGACAAGAGCTAAATAAGTCCCCTATGATGGCTCTAATAAGTATGAAGTTGAATGAGCAAAAAGACAAAACACACGTAGACTTGGCTTGACAATTGCGAGAATACACCGCTGGCGAGGCTTTCTAGTAAGCCAATCTGATTTGACAAGGCAGCTTGATAGATGGCTGCGGGTAGCTGTAATTGTATGGCAGCTTGTCTGGCTAGCACGTATTGGTTTGGCGCAGTAAGGTTGAACCTGACTCCATTGTATGCACGTCCGTTGAGTGGAGGACCAGTGAGATTTGCGGACAAAGAGGAAAAAGGAGAATGATCTTGGTTGAAAGGACGCAACTCTGTGACTTTCGTAAGATTTTTCGTGGCCAGATCCACGTTGACATTGACTTCCCAGAGGGAGAATGTCGGGAAACATAAGGTTGCGGATGCTTGAACGGTGGGTTGGTATCTAGGATGTAGATGAAGGTCATCGCTTGGGAGAAGGGATTGGGAGAAGGATGAGATGATCTCTTACGTGAAGATCCAGAAGATGATGGGGCTGAACTGGATCGGAGGATTAGTAGCACAGGCCGGTATATCAGCACCTATAAAAAGCAGTGTATAGCATTGATCATCGGGACTGACTACCAGAGACTGCAACCCACCAAACAGCACAGTAGAATTATTAGTCACGATCCAGGTAATTGAACAGCCGTTGTATGAAACAGCGTTGGACCATCGACCGGGCAATACATTCGTCATTTGGACTGAGACAGCCTGGCAACCCGGATCGGTTTTGACTGCTGTCGTATTTGCAAACACTGTCCCATTCCGTGCGATAGCGGTTGGCAACTGGGTGCCACATTAAGTTCAACACTTGAAAGATCACGCTGGGTTGTACCTCAAAGGGGGCAATGGTATAGGGCCCGTTGCTAAAGGCTGGGCGCCCTAAACCGTACATGACCGTAGCACCAGCATAACCCGCTGCTGCTAGGAATGCTGAGGAAATATCAGGCTGTTTCCTGCATCCATGACAGGGAGAGCTCACATGACAAATCATTAAATTGCGTGTTCTGATTGAGTCCAAGCGCAGCCATATTCTTCACCACCACATCTGGTTTATCAACATAAATACAAATCTCTTCGATGATTGTTTGTGGATAAGAATTCACCTGGTGCTTGATACCAGGTGTCCGTCACAGTCAGCAATGCTGCTGCAAGTGGCTGAAAGCTCAGCGTCAATATGACCATCAGGGTAGCAAGTGCAACCAGGTAGTGTCTGTTTGCAGTTGCTCGGGTCCAAACGACAAAGTTGCTAGGAAAATGTGAGTTTTTTCGTCGTTCATCACGGTGAAAGCTGACACGCCTACTTGGTTCGTGTGTAGTCCAACAAGAGACTGCGATGAGGGGGTGAATCGCCATGTACGAGATCGACGTAGGGCTTCGTAATGAAGGAGGAGAATCAGGTAGATATGGGGCATTCTTGATGTTCAACAGACCTGCATCTTCTTGATTTCGATGTCAGTCCATGTCCACATGGCTGCAACCTGTGATAAAAGATGTTCATGAATAGGAAGAAGGTGGATTGGATGAAGTATATACGATAGCTGCTATTGCAACTGGAGGGAAAATCTAAAAGAATATCAGCGTTCAAAGTAGTTGAAGTCAGTGCAGACTCACATATATATAGTGAGATACTGATTGAGCCTCGTTTTCTCTCGCAGGCCATCCTGAAAATCATTAGTCAAGAGTGGCGAAGTAAAAAAGGAGATCCACCTTGTTCTTTCTTGCTGAAATATAAGGCGGTCTCTAAGCCACCCGCTCCAGCAACCAGAAACAGAACTAACGGGATCCAAAACCAATTTCGCAAAGGTATTGGAATCCATCCCTTGTCTGAGGATTCAACGTTGCTCGGATACATAATGGACTCTAAAAAGTTTTCAATGGTCCAAACGATGTAGGAAGAAGGTAGGTAACATACTATTGGTTGGCCCATCGCGGTATGTTGCATATTGAACATGGTCAACCTCATCCTCCAGAAGCCTTTGCGTAGGAGTAGCCAATGTTTCATCCCCAAATGCCTTTGATTGAGTTGGCGGGTCGACCTGTTGGCAAAAGAAGTTAGAGTCCGGACACCCACAGAAGGTTTTTTGCCGAAGTGTGATCGATAACTGCACTCACTGGATGGTAGAAATTAGAAAGGGAAATTGGCGCTGCATGCACTGGGTTGCTGTTACGACGATGAGCTCGAAATTCAGCTATTTTAAGTCCCATCTCGTCGGTGGGGACGGATACAGCAGTCGCCTTGGAATCATAAGAGTCGGACACTTGGGCTTTCCCTGCGATGCCAGAGGACATGCCAATGAAATGTCAGGAGGGGGAAGGCAAAGACGAAGTGTCAAAGCTGGAGCATGAAGACCGCATCGCCCCAGAGCGATGCTTGGGGTTGTTTGACATGAAGCGTGCTTGACGTGCGTTTTGTAGGGTGGTCTTGGGTAGGTGTGGGTGCTAATACACATAATAGCACCGCCACAGCCTGGCCACCGCAAATCGTACTTTGCGATTAGGAAATTCGAAGTCAGGCTTCTTCGGTTTCAATTGCAGTGAGGGTAGTTGATTCGTCCTTTTCGTTAACCAGCGGAGGCTAGTACACTAATCGTTTTCATTAAAAAGCCGATGTAATAATTGAAACTACTCACTGATCTGAGGCCAGAGAGGTGTCGTTCCTAATATCCCAGTCTTGGGAAACATGATCATTCAAGTATGTAAGTGCTTGATAACATAACCGAAGTAGGCGGGAGTTTTCTTCAGGAACGTCAGAGAAGACAGTCTTTATATTGCCAACTTCGCAGCATCTTCAACCTCCAGATTTCCGGCTTTTGTTGGAAAGAAGTTTCGTCGTGAAGCCAACCAACTTCAGTTCCTTGCAGAGTATTCGGATGGTTGTTTTAACTTGGTTCTAACCCCGACTCCCTGGTCAAAAATTCGTTGAGAATCGAAGGATTTTTGCAAAGGGCGGATATGAAATCAGCGAGAGTAGTGCGGGGAGTATCATGCAAAGACTGAGCGCTGAGCCTGGGCTGAGCAATGCATATCTTGGGAATGTTGGAACCTGATAGTTGCCTGGTACTTGGGAACTTTCGGACTTGGTGACAGTTACTGTCACGCATAAACGCGCCTACTTAAACGCGTCTTGTCACGGTGTTCGCGCTGCACATCCCCAATGTACGGTAAAGAGAAGGACGCGGACCGCGACGGTAAATGGATTTATTGTCATCGGTGAACTGTCTGGGCCTAAACGCAGAATAGATCAAACGACCGACATAGCTTTTATCCCCTTCTTCAACAAGCTACCGAAGAAATCACCAGAAACAGGAACTCTTCGACTTTTCCACCGAACAGGAAGCGATGAATTCTACTCAGCCTATGGGCCTGATGCCACTTTTGTCGCGCAACATGTATTTCACACAAATTCAGTCATTAAATATCTCGGTAGCGGCGGAAAATTGCCTAGTGTCGCCCTCAAGGTTTCCGTAGCGCAGACTTTGCTCAGGGAAGCACTGACAACAAAGCAACTTCGAGTCGAGATATGGGTACCAGAACCAGGCCAAGGCAAAAAGCAAACCAAATTCCGTCTAGATAAGGAGGTGAGCAGTGGATGAATGTTGACGTTTTTGAGAGGTCGCGCTCACATATAGCTTTCATGCATCATAGGCTTCTCCTGGAAATTTGCAAGCTGTGGAGGATCTTCTCTTCGTCAATTCGGACCTACTGTCGTCCCCGATAGTTATGGCAGTCAAGCTTGCCAGTGCTCCAGCAGGCGCGTCCGGTGCGAAAGGGAAGCTGAAGTCAATCGGCATCGCTTTTGCAGACACAAGCATCCGACAGTTAGGTGTTGCGGATTTCGTGGATAATGATCTCTTTTCCAACTTGGAAGTGAGGTTTAGTTTCTTGGAACAAGGGTTTGGGGTCTGACCAACAACCTTAACAGTCCCTCGTCATCCAACTCTCAGTCAAGGAAGCTGTCATTCCAACAGGGACTGCCTCGGGAACTACGGACCGCGACGTAGATTTGAATAAATTGAAATCGGTATTAGATCGGTGTGGGGTGGTCATCACAGAGCGCAAACCGAGTATGTCGTTGCATCAACACCGCCTGCCTTGTCTCAACGTGATTGTCCACAGGCGAGTTTACTGCCAAAAATATTGCAGATGATCTGCCACGTCTTTTGAAAAATTCGTTAGCCTCATCCTCTGCGGATGTTTCCATGACTATCCGTATGTTATTTGACTCATTGTGCTGTTCCTAATTGCTGACATTTGTGTATAAGCTCAATTGTTGCTGCCCTTTGCGCCGTCTGCGCTCTCGGCTCTGGTCACCTATTTGTCTCTTCTTTCTGATCCCTCAAATCATGATGCCTACAAGATTTTCACTCACGATCTGTCTCAATACATGAAGCTTGATGCAAGTGCAACCAGAGCTTTGAGCTTGACCGAGGCGCCAGGGAATGTTGTTAGTTTGTTCATGCTCTCGTTTCTTCTTGTATTAACTTCGCCCAGGGAACCACGACTCGAAACACTACCCTCTTTGGTCTTTTGAACAAGTGCAAAACGGCGCAGGGAGCGAGATTACTTGGCGTTTGGTTAAAGCAGCCATTAGTGAACTTGCATGAGATCCGTCCGTATTCCTCTTGAGTTTTCTTCATTGGTTTTATTCATTACAATTCAGATAAACGTCAAAATCTCGTCGAGACGTTTGTAGAGGATACTAACAGCCGTAGGACGTTGCAGGTTCGAACGGAGCAATGTGATTCTTGTGAGAAGGCTCACCTGTGTTTCCTATACAGGATGATTATTTGAAAATGATGCCCGACATTCAACGCCTTAGCAAACGTTTTCAAAGGTCCGCCGCTTCCCTTGAGGACGTAGTCAGAGTTTACCAAATGGTTCTGAAGGTTCGCACTTACACATCCACGTTGTACATTCCTATTGATAGTTCCAACGTAGTTGCCTGGTATGATTGAAACACTCGGGGGCATTCAATCCGAAAACGACGAATACTCAGTTTTGGTCGACGAAACCTTTTTGAAACCTCTGAAGGTGCCCGACCATCTTGAATCAGCTAGAGAATAAGTCACCGTTGACAAACTGGTAGGAGTGCGAAGCAAATCTGTCCAAGTATGCGGAAATGGTGGAACAAACCCTTGATTTGGACGAGCTTGACAATCACAACTACGTGATAAAATCAGATTTCCATCCAACGCTTCAGGAACTTGCGGAGAAGTTGAAAGATGTAAGTTATCGGCGTTTCTACCTTATTTTCTGCTAAATGGGGTCTTTTTCGTTATCTAGGTGCGCGATGGACTAGATAACGAGCATCGCAAAGCTGGCAAAGATCTAGGCTTGGACCTTGACAAAAAACTTCAACTCCAAAACCACCCGGTCAATGGCTATTGTCTCCGTGTTACAAAAGCTGTGAATACTTTGCTTGTTTCAACGCCATCAAGTCGAACTAAATTACACAGGATGCGAAAAACCTCACAGATAAATATACGGAACTCAACACGAACAAAGGTGGCGTTTTTTTCAGGACCAAAGCCCTCAAACAACTTGCGGAGGACTTCGCGGAGTTATCGCAAACGTACAGTCGCACCCAGAGTGGTCTCGTCAAAGAGGTTATAAACATTGCTGGTATCTGACGTCTCAAAATCTCAGTCTCGTTGTTTGACCCCAACAAAAATCTAGCAACTTACACTCCTGTTCTTGAAACTGTCGATGTGATCATTGCCAACCTGGATGTCATCATCAGGCAAAATAAACCATTAGAGACGACCGCCTTGTTCACTGATGATTATTGTTATAGCCTCGCTCACGTCTCAGTGAATGCCCCAACGCCCTACGTCAAACCCAGAGTGGTCGAAAAAGGTTGCGTTGATGACCTTCTGTCAATTAGTCAAAGTCTAATTACTCTCAAGGCTCTGGCAATCTCATTCTGAAGCAAGCAAGGCATCCTTGTTTAGAAGTTCAAGACGAGGTTGATTTCATTGCCAACGACGTCGAGATGATAAAGGGTATGTTGTCTTTTTTTTCTACAGTTTTGGACCCTGACCAAATTGCACTAGATTCTAGCGAGTTCCAAATTATAAGTAAGGACTTTAGGCGTATATCTGCGTAGACATTCTGAGTTCCGTCTAAGCGGGACCGAACATGGGGGGAAAGTCGACGTATATTCGCCAGGTGAGTAACCTGTTTATTCCGCTGCTGGCACGCCTTACCTCTGTCTAGGTCGGCGTGGTTTCCCTGATGGCGCAAGTGGGATGTTTCGTTCCCTGCGAAGAAGCAGAAGTACCCATCTTCGACTCTATTCTTTGCAGGGTTGGTGCTGGTGACAGTCAGCTCAAGGGTGTTTCAACTTTCATGGCGGAAATGCTGGAGACCGCTACGATTCTTCAAGCGAGTATTTTGTGTTTGGTGACCGCATATTGGTTGAACATTTGAAATAGTCGGCGACGAAAGACTCTCTCATCATCATTGATGAGCTTGGGCGAGGTTTGTTCCCTGTATCTCTTGTTGCGATGCTAGCTTAACTTTTGCAGGAACGTCAACATATGATGGTTTCGGACTCGCATGGGCAATTTCAGAGTACTCATTGCGACCAACTCAAACACCGATATGCTGATGATTATATTTGCAGACATATCGCATCACAAATACACGCCTTCTGTCTCTTCGCAACTCACTTTCATGAGCTGACTGCGTTAGATCAACAAATTCCACATGTCAAGAACTTGCACGTCGTTGCGCATATCGAAGCCTCTATGTCTGGAAAGAGTTATCGGGACCGAGCCATTACACTGCTGTACAAGGTCGAACCTGGTATGTTTCCGTTGTTGATGTATCGTCTTGCAATATATGTAAGATCTGCAGGCATTTCTGATCAGAGTTTTGGTATCCACGTTGCGGAATTGGCTAATTTCCCAGAAAGCGTTGTCAAGGTAGGGTAACCTTCATGTCAAGGATGAATATTGTTCTCATCTGCCTTTGTCATATAGCTGGCAAAAAGGAAAGCCGACGAGCTGGAAGATTTCAGCGGTGGTAAGATCCCTCTCAGTTCTGTTAGCAACATACGTTAAGGAGTGTTTTGCAGAAAACAAGGAGATGGCCAGTGATATCTCACAGAAGGTCACGGAAGAGGGAGTCCAAATCATGGAAGACCTTTTGGCAGCGTGGTCCTCATCGACACGAACATTGGACCAGGATGGAGACGATACTGTTATGGCGGATGACCTATCGCCAGAAGCTCAGTTGGAGGAGCTCAAGAAATATGTTGCAGAATTTCAGCCACGCATCCAGAGTAATGAGTGGTTGCGCTCGGTAATCACTGCATTATGAGAGATGTGTAGATTCAGACTGGTGGGCTGTTATCCAAATGGCATTCAACTTGCGCTGCTTTTGTTTTCTGTTCAAAGTTTTGCTTTTGCGAGGACTACTAGAATCCTATCCTAATTATTATATAGAGTCTCTCATAACCTCCAAGCTAGGGACACGGGTGTCACCATTACTTATCCATACCCACGGGTAAGCATGATTTGGATCAAATATGGGTTTATCTAGTTTCGTGGTAGTCTCTCGTAGACAGACCACGATACAAGTGAATTTTTTATGTGTTGTACGGTTCACGTGTGTATGTGGTCTGTTTCATATCACGCCCTCCGAACCGTGTCAGAAAGTTGTTATGTAATCTTCGGACTTTGAAACAGCGGTCCGAGCTCGTCGCGTCAATATATCTCCAGTTCCTTCATTGTCGACGCGACATTCAACGGTTTTCGAGCACTACACTTCTTGTAACCGGATTTACTTCATTTTTTGACTGGATTGAATCTTACAGACCTATGCAGATGACCACAGGAGCCCGCTGGCACGACTCTAGACTCTAGAGTCGGCGTAGCGACCATACGCACCATCGTGAAGAAATTTATACCAAAATGGACTTGCCTCCCACTTTCAAGTGTTGTCATCAGAAGGATGGCCGCCCCCCGCGACGTCTAGTACTACAATGGCCATATCTATGTAAGTGATCATGATGAAATCGCACGCATGCGTTTGTTTATGTCGAACACATTAGTACCACACCTCTCGTTTGAAATTTGTAACGCAGAAGATTACGGTTGTTTCCAGCTTATCGGTACTACGATCACTTGGTTTTTGTCGGGGGTCATTATTGGTGCAATGCTGTGCGTTTACTTCACTCTATTTCTTAACACGACTACAGCCTCATCTCTTGCAGATTTTCAGACGACAACCAAGCGTTAAGAACGGTACGGCTCACGATACGATCTCCTGATGAACGCGTGTAGCGACAAGGTTGGTTGCCCATGAGAATAAGGAAGGACGAGCATGAGATATTTCAGCAGGAGAGCAGGAGAGACGGAAGGAGAGAACGGGGCATGACGCTCGGAATAAAGTGGTGAAGATGGTGAGGGTGCGCTGTGTTTATGTGTATAGATGAGGACAATAATATCGGACATCTTGACCTTGTTCCGTCCTTAGAGAAATCGAGATACGGCCTTCGCGTGAAAAGAACCTCGAGGATCGGATTCCCCAGAGATGCGACTCGGATTGTGGAACAGGACTTCCAAGATTTCTCCAACAGAATCGAATTCAAAGTCTCACAGAAGCGCTTCCATTCGCTCAAACTTGTATGTGATGTTTTGTTCGTCGCTGTGGTGAGATTGCCTCAATCGAGGTTGGCTGGTTGATCCGTACATTAAGACATTGAAGGGAGAGCCCAAAGGCGACAGAAACGTGGTAGATGGTGATTCTTGAAGGTCGCTTGGAGATAAAAGCAGGGAGGAGCTCGACGTGGAAGGTAGGGGAAGCTTGAAGTATTGAGGGATTTCCGGCACTGCAATGACGGGCGTTTTCTTGTAGGATCGAACATTTCTTCCATCGAGGTTCAACTTCCAATGAAACACGAATTGAATTTATAGCGATAGGGACTGTTGTAATCCTATAAACACGTCAAGAGTACGAGGGAATACCACAATATTGACGCGACGCGGTTTCGAAGTCCGAAGATTACATAACAATTTTCTGACACGGTTCGACGGGCGTGATATGCACAGGACTAGTTTCGTGGGTCAACCTTGCTTTACTAGCTACTATGTTTGTTCATGATTTTGAAACTTTTTTCAATGTTGCATGATTTTTCTCTACTCTCACTTGAGACAGGGCCCAAAGAATGATCAGGGAAAATCTGGACATATGTACACTGACTGGGCAAAAAGAATGTCCCATCATTTTTTGGACAAAGTTAGTCCTGTAACACAAGAACCAAACATTTTGAGAACTACAGTCTGGTGTATGAAGCATAGCCAAAAAGGTGTAGATTGTACATACCAAGTCTGGGGATGAACAAGTGAAAAGTCATGATAAGGCAGGGAATTGACTGTGACAAGTGCCAAAAATGGGATGTAACAGAGTGGGAAATTCTGAATGACTGCAACCTACTGAAAGCAATTCACAACTTGAGGAAGAGATATTTTGAACACTGGATCTCCCTGCTATTGTTATAAGCTTCATAAAGTCTCTGGGCTAGAAAATTTTATATCCTCCTCTAAAAGGTAAATTTGAACCTGTTCTCCATTTTATGTATTTTTCACTCAATATATTTGTTGGGATGAGGTAAAATGACTCCCCATCAATGTTTGTAGTGTGTATAATACAAAGGTTGGTAGAAATATTAAAATGAACATTGCATGATGTCCGTAGAAGCTAATTTCCAGAGTTTTTCTGGAAGTAAACAAGTATCTACAACATTGGTCCTTCTTTTCTGCAAGAAGAAAAAATGCTACCATCCTTTTGAA